>NC_142812.1:3945586-3977807 GCF_049724085.1 Artemia sp. Qi Xiang Cuo
TTTCAAATAATTTAAAAAGAAACTGAGTTTCTTTTCAAAGTATATAAAAAAGTTGCTCTGATGGTGAATCGAACCCGAGTTTTCCGCCTGAAAGTCTAAAGTCTCAGCCGCTGGACTATACAAACACAATAGTAATTGTTGTTTAGCAAATAGAAGGTATTTTCGACGCAAGCAAAGTCCCAAAACTCTTGATATGTGGTTTGTGGAAAACAGGGAAGGAGTGATCAGATTGAGCTGAAATTTCGACGATAAGCTCCCAGGCCCCAGGAAAGCTTATCCTCTAAATTTCAGCCCGATCAGACAACGTTAAAGGGGGGGGTTGTGGAGGAAAAATTAACATGGGCTAATATAGGAAAACGAGGTTTTTCGTAAATGTAAATTCGGGGGATAATTTTTTCGGTCTGAAAATATCAAAAGGCCCTAACAGGTCGAATTCTGCTTCGAATGAGTCCTCATTCAACCGGATCCGTTGCCAACTGTGGCCTGTAGGCGTGGCTAAGAAAAAAAAAAAGAGATGAATTTTAAGTGGCTATATTTGTTTTTTTGAAAACAGGGAAGGAGTGATAGGATTGAGCTGAAATTTCTAGTATAATCTCCCGCGCCCTAGGAAAGCTTAACCTCTAAATATCAGCCCAATCGGACAACGTTAAAGGGGGGCTGTGGTGGGAGGGTCCAAACTTCCGGCCCAGTTTACCCCATGAAGATAAAGTCGGAGGAGGATGAAATTTTGCAAGTTTCTTAGTTTGAGCTTGGGCTACAAAATGCAATTACCGCCGTCTCTCTGCGACCTCTAGGACCTGAAATCGCTTAACATTGTGGTGGGTCGCCTCTTTATAGAGGCACAAGTGTGCCTCCTTGATGATGCCTATTTAAATAAACAAGTACAAATCCCTAACTTTGGTGGGGTCCTATCCAATAGAATTGTTTTTAAAAGTATATGGTACCTGTTATATGTATACTTGTGACTCCTCCTTGATGAATAACTAGGGCTCATTTTTCCAGAGTTAAGGAGAATTATAACACTGAAGCCATGTTTAATACTTACAGGGAATAAATTCAATAATTTTGTTTATTTTTAGTTTTGACAGAATGTTTGGTATATAATTGAATTAAACTGCATTGGAGGGCCTTTATTCAAAGTGATAGATCAGACACTTCAGGCTTGTTAGATTATCTGCAAGAAAGAGCTTTTGGGGCTTTAATAATAACAAATAGCTTGCGCATTTAGTGCATATAACCAATTTCAGCAGAACCTGTTAGAGTTGCACTAAGACTGTTTATTTGGCTTAATTTTATATTTAGTTATGTTTTGGAATAATTTTTTCTATACAACTAATTTCATGCAGTTTATTTAGTTTTTCAATTCTTTGTAGATAACAGCCACTAGATATTTAACTGAAATATTTGGTTACAATAGATGTTAGCAAATATGGATAGACCAAAGAAACTGTTTTCAAAGAATCAAATTGTTCTGACTATGGGAGAAGTTCTACAGGTTCAATGGAGCAAGGCAGACGGAGATACTTGTAGTCTGATAGGGCTTTATCAGTGCCTCGAAGATGGTTCCACTATTTCTTTCCAAAGACCTCTATCTCTCTCGCAAGCCATTTTATTTATCTCATTTTCGAGCCAGCGGGAAAGAACATGCCATCTTTTTTGAAGGATGGTGATCAGTTATTACAAATTGGTAGCCTATCTATGGACAGCTTGGATAACCGTTATGGTGATTTTATCAAGAATAAAATCAAATAAGAATTGAAGAAGAAGGATGTTGTGACTTTATTAATCCGTCGAAGGCCCTTCAAAGATTTGGTCAAGTATTTACCATGGTTGATGCCCCAGAATACCGAGAAGAATAAATGATTTTGAGAAGACGAGAAGATTTATTTTTTTCTTAATAATAAAAATTTTTTATTTTAATATAACAAATGTGATTCAATATAAGCTGATTTCACGTGAAAAAAAAATTGAGTATTGTTTCTGAGTTTAACTAGACAATATCTGTCTAAAATTGGAAATTATTAACCAGGATATTACAAACCAGTCATTCAGTACTCGTCGCGTGAATATTACGTGTGCCCTGCGAGTGTTAAGTTAATTTTTGTGAAGCTGTAAGACTGCAGTGTTTTGACCTTGGAACGAAATTGGCTAATGAAGTTTGGACCTAATCCAGATTAACCCAATGAAAACTGAGCTAGCCTTAAATCCAGTTTTAAACTTTGTCTTTCAATGCATCATAAACGGTCACAAAGTGTGACAAAGAATATTCCGATTACCCCAAAAAAACGTATAGGGTCAACCCTGGTTTGGCGTAAAATTATTTTTTAGAATTTAAAAGTATTTTCTTTCTTTACTGATAATAGTTTCGATACGACCGCAGAAACTGAAGCCATTAAAAGACATGATATCTGCGACACAAGGGATATAGCCAATGATGGAACGGTAGGACCAGTCCGCATGACCAACCAAAAGAAGGGACACAAACGTGGACGGGACTATCATGAAATACTGCACTGAAACACAGCACTAGAGAATCGTTTTACAAAGGGTCAGTCGATAAGGAAGGCATCTGAAGACAGTGGTGTTCCTAGGAGTACACTGACAGATCAGATTAGAAAAATTACCGGTGAGGGGAAAGGCTGGGATAAAGCCAAAACGAGGGCCTCCTTTAATTCTCAATGAAGCATTTGAGGCACTTGCTGTAACCTGGGTGAAGGACATGCAGAAAGCCGAGTTTCCGGTAACTAAGGAGCAATTGAGAAACATTTTGGCACAGGTAGCAAAGATACAGAGCGTGGCTGATAAATTTTCTAGTGATGGCCTACCAGGTGAGAGGTTCATGAGCAATTTTTTAAAACAACATACTGACTAGACAGTACGTGCTGCGGAAACGACACATGGTGGTAGGGCGACCTTGACAAGACAGAATTCTTAATTATTTCACTGCTCGAAAAGAGCAACTTCAAACAGCCAAAGGACTGGCTGACGAAGAATTTACAAATGCAGCCTTATGGTTTAACTGTGACGAGACAATGATTAGGTTTGATCTACCTTTGTACGTTTTAGCAGAAAAGGGATGTAAATGTTTTTAAAAGGTCTGTGAATAAAAAGGATGGGCTAACTGTGTTGGCATGCGTTAATGCTAAAGATGAGTATCCCCCCCCACTAGTAGAGTACAAGGGTACCAAGACAAATAAAAGTTTCCTTGAAACATTCCGGTAGATGTAAAGGCTTTCCACGACAATTCAGGATGGATGACACAGGATTTATTTCTCAAATGAATGGAAGAAATGTTTCATCCATGGTTAGTTGAAAAGGGTTACGAAAAGGTTATTTTGACTAGGCATAACCACAGTAGTCATATCCTTGGTCATCAGCGTTTGCTAGAAGAAAAAAAATTAGGCTAGTGTCCATGTTCCCCAATTCTACCCACATTTTGCAGCCCTTAGACGTGGGTATATTTAAGCCGCTTAAAAGCAATTGGAAGAGTCACGTTGACCTCTGGACGAAAATGGCCATAGGAGTGAAATTCTTGGTGGAAAAATTTTATTCAGTGGAGAGCCATTGAATCAGGTAAATTTTGTGTGATACCTTGGATTTTATGTTGATTATAATTTATCTTGGAAACGACATAGCAATTTAGTTGCTACTAAAGTGACTAGAGATGTTGGAGTTATTCGTCAGTTGAAAAATTTTCTTTCAAATTTTACTTCTTTTAAATCATGCAATAGTTAGTCCTTATATTTTATATGGTTGTGTTTTCTGGCTAGTAATTTCTACTCTAATTATAAACGTATATAAATTTTACAAAATAAAGTGGTTAGAATAATTGGAGAATATGTGAAAGTTTTTAATGACACAGTGACCTGCTATAGAAATTTAAGAGTGATGAATGTTGGACAGCTCAGGGATTATCAAGTTGCAATTTTTGTATATCAATGTTGGAAAAATTGATGCCCAGATATTTTTCTCATTTTCATAAGTATAATAGTTGCTTACATGTGTATAGTACTAGAAATGTTGATAACCTTGTGATTGAGCTTAGGCAGAGTACTCGGGCAGGATTTACGATCCGCTATTTGGGACCGAGTGTTTGCAATGTAACTCCAGGGAGCACTAGGTCACCTGAACTTCTATAGCTATTTAAGCAAATATTAAAGAAGTATTTATTGGAAGAGGAAGATGAAGAACCATAATTTGTGTAGACTATGTTTATTTTCATTTATCTTAATATATATATATATATATATATATATATATATATATATATATATATATATATATATATATATATATATATATATATATATATATATATATATATATATATATATATATATATATATATATATATATATATATATATATATATATATATATATATACATATATATGGATCGATTGATCGATCCGATTGATCGCAACAATGGATCGATTCCGAAGTAAAATCCAAAGCATAATTTGTACAGAAGTGTTTATAAAGTCAGCAAGAACTATGTGTGGTCGAACATTTTGCAAATTTTGTGTTAACCAATGGTTAAATAAACACCTCAACTGTCCTGTGTGCCGAAAGGAATTAAACTTCGACAGTTTAGAGCCTGACCCCGTATTGACATCCATTATATAAATTTTTATGAACACTACCTATAATGATGAGCAGAAGCAAGAAAGGAGAGCCCTGTATAAATTAAACCAAGTTTCAGGTTTATATCCTGAAAAGAAAGTTAGTGTTCTTTGGAAATTTGATAAACTACAACTTTCTAGAGAAAATTGGATCTTTGGACGGAAGAGATTGGAAATCTTAATGTTGAAATTTATTTCCTCCTTTCTTCCCTAACCACTCTGTATAAACATTAGGGCCACCTCTATATAATATTAGCACGGGTTGAAATGCAAAAGTGGCTAAAAAAGGAAACCGAGTCCTTCTTTCGTATATTGTCAGAGAATTCGCTATGGTAGGAATATTGTATTTTCCTCTGGTTCCAATCTTCTTATATATAAGATTTTAATAAACGCTAGGTAAATTCCAAAGGTCACTAAGCTGGAAGGAGGAGGCAAAAAAGGATCTTTAATTTGTTCTTTAAGGTCAAGGAGTTTATTTTGTACCTTAGGTTATTCCAACGTTAAAGTTTCTAAGACGAACTAATTTTATTTCTATTCCAATCCTTAGAAAATGCTGTATTTCACCTAGGACCCCAAGGCTTTCTAGCTGAAGATATCCCAAATCACTAAATTATAATAAAATGCCGTGCTTTGACTGCAGCACTAGTTTTTATTCTTATGTCTCCTGTATAAGTATTACATTTTTTGCTTAGCCTGGTTTATCCAGGTGACAGAAATCTTTTAGAAGTTTACTTCTTATCTTATTGTTATCTTCAAAGGGGAATTCAGACAGACAGTGGTAGCCTGTCTTAATTACAAAGAAAACACTTACTCGTTGTTAGTTCCAAAAAAAGACTACCTCATTTTGGTCCGAGAACCATTATTTTAAACTTTTTCTTATTTTGTCATTCTTGTCTCCTATTGGCCAGAGACCAGTTTTGATACAATCCCTATTTTTGTAACAAGGCTAATAATGATTCTTTGTTCAAATGTTGGTTTCTGCTTTCCCTATATTCAAAAACCCTGTTTCGTTCTATATCTTGTCATGTGATATTGTCACGTAATATTTAAGCCATTGAACTCTGATTTTGAAACGGTCCGGTTTATTTGCATTTTATGGACCTTGTTGAATCAAGGGTATTATTATTCAAGTCTGATTTCACAATGTTGGGTTTGTTTTTCTTAGACAAAGATCAAAATAATGCTTCGTTATTTTTACCACTACCCAAAAGTCATAGTAAAGCTTTGCTATTTTTACAATTTAGTCAGGTTATGATAGATTTCTGACAACCTCCGACGCTTAAATTCTTAGTACAGTTACTGTTTTTTTAAAGAAACCATAACTTTGCGATTAATCAATTTGATTCCATTTCTTCTTGTTCCACAGTTACGTGATAGCCTTGAAACTTTTGTTTCTTATGGTCTAACCATAATTTTCTGAATTTTTTTTAATATTATTCCTATAGAAACTAGTCCTAGTAAAGAGATAAGTAGATTAAAAGCATTGAAAATATTTGTCCAAGAGTTAGCTATTTTCTTTCCTCTGTCTTCCCTTAAGGATTTGTGCATTTTCCTCAGTTTATCTATGCCAATCTGCGTCTTGGAGTTTTTCTGAAAATATATGCAGATTAAATCTTCAAATTCATTGTCCCAGTCATTCTCTATCCCAGCTAGGGAGAGATTCCCCTGTAGGCTAGTTATAGATATGTTTGAAGGTGCCATTTCTTTTGTAATGTGTCCCCTATATATCCTATTTATTTTTAACATTTCTGCAGTTAGAGAACATTCTTCTGGCAATTCTACTATTGAGCTGCCCTTTATATACGTGAATTTACTGTTATATACGTGAATTTACTGTTTTTCTCTGTTTTGCATTCAAAATGTATTCTTATTTCTTCTTTGAGAGGAGATGTGATTATAATTCTTTGCCGTTCCAATTCTTTGGGTTAAAATTTTATTTTCATTTATAATTTTCGTTGCACACACTTTGTTAATTAATGCACTATTTTCCATTTAGTTTGCTATACTGCAGGAGTTCATTTGTGTGCTTTTAAAAAGAAGTTGGTGGTTGCATAATAATGGCACACCCTTTAAGTTACATTCTTTTTCTATATTGTAATCTTCTAAGAAATATCTAGTTTGATCTTTTTCTCTACCCAAAAAAATTAAACTCGTTCTCAATTTGAAAGAAATACGAAGTGTTTGAGACTGGAAATGGAATGCTGAACATTTCGAACATTTTGAACCCATCTTGTTTATTTGATATAAAGAAATCACAGATAACTAACAATTTCAATTGTTGTGTCGCCACATTGCAGCTAGTCAATTTATAAAGATCTAGTAAGTCGTTGTGTCTATAATTAACCGATATTCTAATAAATTATTGGTAGTGAATTTTCAATTTCGAAAATTGCCCTAAGCATGTCTGCCGGATCCGTAACAATGAATGGGAAACTTTTATGTTCTGATTGTAGAATAGAAAGGATTGCTGTTTCTATTTTCTTTACTAACCATTTTATCTGGATTGAACTTTTTGTCACTTCCTTGTTTATCTGTAATTTTAGGAAATTTATCTCATTAATCTCTTTGGATATATATTCGATAATTCGCATAGAAGTCCTTCCCAAAATTTCTTAACTTTTGTTTCTTTCCGTCCTTAATTCTCTGTCGAGGTTACTCACTAATGATATAGATCGGTCCGATATGTGCATTAATTTTTCATTTTTTTCTGTTAAATAATATACTTGATGAAAAATTTTTTTCTACGTGTTCTTCCGTTGCTAGTCCTGCGACCCAACCTATTGTTGGTCCAAAAGTGGTAATAGACTCCGGTTTTTTGGTTTTGTGTTATCCGTCATTAATGATTCTAGTATTTTGAGAATTCCATTTCCTTCACTTAATTCTAAATTTAATTGTTCACACTTATCTATTACATATTCCTTTGGATCACGCATTTCTCTGAGTTCTGTGAAATTCTTTTTTCCCTTTTCGAAGTCTTTTTTGACTATTAGTTCCAAAGTTTTAACATTTTCGATATTCAAAATGACCAACTTTAGGTCGTCCAAATCAGATCTGAATCTTTCCATATTAACATACCATATTAAATGATCTATTCCGTTAATTTGGAAAATTTTAACAATATCCTTGAAAGCTATTTGGCTATGTATTTATGTTTCTTTAAGCAATATCCCTCTTGTAAATAGGGTCAGCCCAACAAACAGGGTTCCAACCATTTCTGAAATGGTTTTATGTCTTTTAGTTATCTATTAACATGGCAGGATTCAAGTGTATTTTATTCAAAACTGTAGAAGGGTCTGTGATTTTACATACCCATGACACAATTCGTTCTGAAATTACTAATAAGCTGGCTATATGGAGTAATCGTACTCCATGTGAACGTTGACCCCATAACCGTAGGTGTGTTGATATGGTCATTGTCCCATTTCGGAGGTGTCGTCCTTATTGTAGACAGTCTTTCGGATGTCAAAGAAGATTAAATTTTCACAGCACTTACCCTGCAAATATAATTGCGGATTGTACTGTCAATTTAGTTGATTTATTTTTTCGTGGTGTTTGTCAATGTGCATGGATTCTTCCCTTAATTTACAGTGATTAGTTTTACAGTGATGGCAGGCTACAAGTGTATTTTATTTAAAACTTTAGAAGGGTCTATAATTTTACATACCCATGACACAACTAGCAGTGAGAGAGTTGAATGTCTTATTTTATGGTATTCTCATTCTTGTCAACTTTTTCCTCTCTACGTTCGATGTTTTGATATGGTTATTAAACCATACCCAGAGTATATTCCTTGTGATATGAGGCTTGCATATTGTAATAGACGTTTGCACTTTCATAACGATTTTAGTTAGGATGTACTCAAATATTCTGCTTTTAATGTTGCCGATCTTGACCAAGGAGATCTTTCCTTGTATCCAGGCTTTCCCCCTATTATTTTAAAGTAATTTTTTCTAAGTGATGTCCAGTTTAAAAAGTATTATCTTTTTACACGTAATTGGAGGGTCATTTTACACACACACCATTGTGTTTCCTTAGACCAAACCGAAAGGTTCAGGATTTGGAATATTTCATCCTGTGAGAATTGCCTTGTTAATCTTCGGTGTATGGTTTTGGTTCTCACAGGAATTTTGATTTTGACCCTTGAACACTTTCACACCAAATTAGTGAGAAAGAAAACTAATTTATATACTGTCCAGGTTGCTGATTTTGATAATTTTTGTGTAACTCCAGAGAATACCGGTTTGGAGCAGCCCTTTGAAGGTTTAAATTTAGAATAAAGTATGTCAAGAAATAAAAGTTGTATTAAAAGTTGTCCAGATGAGGATTATCCATTAGAGGAACTACTGCGTGATTGGGGTTCTCAGCATCCATTCATTCGAGGTTTCATAAATTACTATCCATCAAGCTGATGTTGAAAATCCATTTATTACCGATCTTGAGAATCGATGGCCGTTTTCTCCAAGAAGATTACCGTGGGAAGGCAGAAGTCAATGGTTTTAGTCTGGGCATAAATGATTATATAAATTAAATTATGTTCTTTGATATTTACGCAGTCAAGAAGGCCTCTACTTTTAGTACCCCACTTATATAATATCTTCTTAATGAACCACAAAACATGTTATGTTTCTTTTGTATTTGATTTTTATGGCTAACCTACCTTCACTAACTTTGTGTAAGCTTAAACTTCTTTTATTTGAATCCAAATAACTGATGCATTTGCCCAACTCAATTAAAATGGCTTAGGACAGTGAGATCGCAAACCATATTTCAGATTTGCTATCTTCTGATTCAATTATCTGTGATATTTGAATTCTTTGTATCGTTTTGGGAGGGATATTTGTTTTCCGTATCGCAAACCCGTACAATTTCTCTTTACTATTATTGTCTAGACAAATAGCCACAAGGGCTAACCTTACGATTAAAATAATATAAAGTAAATAAATTCTTATACCTTAGGCAAGGCGCAGAATTCAAACGCATAGACATATCCCTGCAAAATTTTAGGTAATATCATACCTCTGCCATGTGACACAATCTTTGCCACAGAAACAAAATGGTGGGACGTAATAGATGTTGACTTTATAAAGAAAGAAAACAAAAACCCAGACTAAACGCAACTATTCGCATATTTGAGGCGAAAACCGGGCCAATGCTCCGATTTCTGTCTATTCGCCCCCAGTATAGGGATGTGATGTGCCCTACAACAACCCAGTAGAGTTATGTTAAAATACTGTATCTTAACAATATTTTAAGATCGTCATCTAAGAAAGTTTAATGATTTTGCTTCCACAAAAATTTAAAACAAACAAGTTTTAAACAGCGCGTTTTGCACAGTTTGATTTCCATACTTTTCAGTCGCATTTCCAACGACTTTATAACAAAAGGATTACATCTTATTGTAACTTATTACATTTAAAATCAGGTTAAACTGGTTTCAACATACCAATAAGTTCACTACAAAACGTAAATATATTTTAATTTCATTAAATTTTTATGCCTTATGCCAAACTTAGAAAAACTTTTAAGTAATATCGCGCTTGATAATAAGTACCTCTGCCACGTGGCGATAACTCCGCCACGGAAGAAGAATAAGTCGACATATTAAGTGTGAATGTGTTTTCTTTAACTCATTTGAACGGGAAGATTTAATCTCGACTAACAAGCCTTTATATTCCACCAATTTGGCATAATTCTGAGACACCCTGAAATAAAGAGTTTATTCCTACATATTCTAAAGATATTATTTGAGTAAACATCAATACACAACTCTTCATTTGATTCAACTTAAACAATAGCTATCATAATAAGCAATTAAGGAAGACACACCCTCAATATAAAATAAATCAACTCCCTATAAATTTTCAAACTTCGGTCGCAATCGAACTTGTTTACGTTGGTAGCATACGCAATAACTAAAGATGCTTAAAAGATTATTTCAAAGATTGTAACTACGGATGCTTAAAAGATTGTTGGATATGAGGATCTACCAAGTATTCATATACGTACATATAAAACAGAGATCGAATGGCCACATTAGATTCTAAATCGAAAATTAAGAACTCTTTCAAACTGATCGCCAGTTCTCGCATTAATTGAAACATGCTAAAGTAAAATATGCTAAAACCCAAATCGTTAATATTCTTTAACGATTTAAGCCCGAAAACCCACTCAAAACTATGTAAAAATGCGATTTTAGCTAAAAATCAGTAAAGAAACCCCTCACACTACGGGAGGTAATAAAAAAAAATAATAAAAAAAATAATAATTTTAATCTCAATAAGTAATAAAAGCTCAATATACACGGCGAAACTCTTTTATAAGAACAAAATAACCAAATAATCCGTAAAAGCCCCACGAAATACTCAGAAATCAACACCGGATGACTTATTCGAAATGGCTATTGGAATTGAAGCGAGATTTGTAAAAATGGATGAACCCTAGTCATGGGAAGTTGTGGTCATGGCGACGGCAGTGGTGTCTACTATCCCTCGACCGCCACTTTGATCCCTGACTCTCTATGAGAAACAACTATACAGTTAGGAGAAGTGATTGTTAAATAGTACAGAGTTATAAAATACAGTTCAATGAAACGACCCAACAGCATGGAAACCCGTTGGTCGGCTGTTGTGGCCTGTGGTGCGTTTTATCCCATTGGTCATAAATTCCTGGCAATTCTCATTCACAACCCCATGAAATCCTTGGAAAATGAGGTAGGAGGAATAATTTAAATAGCCGTTGGATACGAGATAGTGAAAATGGATGGGCCCCAGTCATAGGAGGTCAGAGCCAAGGATAGGCGTGGTATATATTGTCCCACCACGCAAGCACTTGACTCTCACCTTCCCTTGATTAAACATTGCACGAATTACTGAATAATATTCCCAATGAGGGAAACACCGGACGTTGTAAAACCTGTTGCTGACTTAGCTCGACTCCTTTTGGTGGGGATTTTCGTGAAATTTTGTTTAATGGCTGGTCGAAACTGGAGTGATGTATTTTCCGCTTGCCTGATGTTCCATTATCGGGTGAGCGGAGAATGTATCGTTCTAGTGACTTGATTACGAGACTTATTTACACAACAAAAAATCGCTTGGCAAGTACTATAACTGCCTATTTGTCGGAATTCTTAAACAAATTGACCCTCAATCGTGGGAAGCGATGGCCAGAGGGGAGTGGGAATGGTGTTATTGTCATCCCGTTCCCATTTCCGTTTGGTCCTGGCTCTCTATGAAAAACAACTACGCAGGTACGAGTTTACTTACGTAACAAGGAAATAATTGACAAATGGATGAACCCTCAGTCGTGGGAAGCTTTGGACAATCGGGTGGAAGTGATGTCTACTACCCCTCTGCCTCCTGATTGATCTCAAGCTATCTATGAGAAACTACTACCAAGTTATAAATATGAACGTTGAATAACAAAGAATTACAAACTACAGTTGAAAGAAATGACCCTACACCGTGGGGGCCCGCTGGTCAACTGTTGTGACCTGTGGTGCCTTTTATCCCATTGGTCATAACCGTCTGGCCGGCGAGCTCTCATGAAAAAATCAACTAACCTCTCTACGAAAAGTGATCCGGAAGAATTACCCTACCTCACCTCTACCATTAGAAGAAAATATGGTAACACGAGTGACCATGCGGGAATCTGGAATGAAGATGGGCAGGAGGTCCGATGCGTGGGGAATATCTATTAAGGGCGTGGGCGCACGGTTGATTATTTTGTGAGCAGACGCACTTACAAAGTATTTCCTTACAAGGAACAACTCGAACAGGAAAAGGAACGCCAAGATACCAATAGAAATTAAATACCATAAGACTAAAAAGGCTAAGTAAACAGCTATATGTAGTAACAAACATCATCAAATTAAAAATGCCCAACTATTCCATAATCATTACTATACTTTAAACTACTATAAATTAACGTAATTATTTTGAAAATGTATTACTGTTAAGTAATCATTTATTTTGTAATCATTGATAAATCTTATATAACAACATATTTGCAGATAAGATACATGAGTAACCGTCGGCCAATGGTAAAGTGAAACGCCGAAACGAGCGGCTAAACGGTACGTTGCTTATATTAACCTAAAATCTAGTAGAATAAATACAAAAAAATAGCAATCATGATAAGATACTCAAGCCAGCAACAGTTAAGTAATTGTAGACTAGAAAATGTAACCTCATGGAAGCTCAAGAAAAGCCATAGTGCGGATAACATTAATGATTCATTAAAAGAATGGGGACTTATTGGAGCAGTGGAAAATCTCGACTGTCCAACACTACATTATCTTCTGAAATCTCGAAAGACAATCTTGGAACAAAGAATGATCCTAAGATTAATGACAAGCTTAGTTCATTATAACTTTAGTGCGCGTACAATAATAAGAACACTCGAACACACCAGACTAAGTTCCAACCTGGCGTTCTGATTTTTAATACAAAGTGTCCCAACAACGAAATATAGCTTGTTGTCTGATTATATCACCGACAACATTTGGTATGATCAAGATGATAACAACATAACTACAATTTGGCCCATTAAATTTCGCTCCATACTAATAGACCGAGGACATATGTTAAAAGGTGAAAGCTTCCTTAAGGCCTTGTATGTAACTGTGTAAATAACACGTATCTAAATCCTATAAACCCTTCAACGGGATCCGCTATTTTTCAAATTACCCCAAAGGATTATAAAGACATAAAGAAAATAACTCTAAACTTATTCCAACAAAATGAAAATTTTGGTATCAAAACATTCCCCGGCATAGACATTATTGTGCGCGAGCAACTATGCTGTTGCTAATCACACGTAAACCTAAGTTTTACCGTAGTATAAATAATAAATGACCCGTTGTCATTATCCCAGTTATGCCGGAAAGTCATTCGACAAAATATGCGAAGGAATGACATAGCTGCCACATTGGAGAGCCTGCACCTCCCAAAAGAATTATTAGTGTATTTAATGTACTTAAATACACCTGAAAGCGGTAAAAATAGCATAATGTTTGATCTCAAATTTATAAGCTCAAATGTGTCCTCATGGGAAGATTATCGACTTGCCAATATGATGACATCCCCGAGTTCAAAGGCGACATTACCTGATGATGCACCCATATTAAAATTAAAAACCGATATCCGCGGAAGAAACTGTATGTATAAATAATCTCGATAAAACGAATAATAGAAGAGCCCGCCAACATTACCTGAAGTGTTATGTCTACGTGAATAGATTATCATTATTTAAAAAGTGCATTATATGAATAAATTAGTAGTGTATTAGTATTTATAAAACTATGAATTAGAGTGAACATCCAGGGATTTAAATACATTGTTAATAAAATGACAGAAAAAAAGGTAGTTTCTCGAAAGTTTCAATACTTTTAAACCTGTATGGAACTTTAGAGAATCGAATTACGTTCGAATACACAAATAGCCAGGTGCAAGGTGGCACCGGTGAAAAAGAAGTTCAACTTCGACCTGAAGTTACCTTTCTCTCCATTCAAAGTGCATATTCATTATTGGTTAATATGGAGCTTTAGAAGGATCAAATTATGTCAAATGAATAAGTACCCGATGTATGAGGAAATACCTGCAAAAAGGTAGTTTGACCTCGACCTAGAGTAAACCATGATTGTAACCAATCTTGAAAAAATTAAATAGACAAAAGTCAATAGAAACTACCTTTCATCTCAGAACAATGGCCAAGGCAAATATTGATAAAGAGCTCATCACGATAAGGCACGCAAAATAAAATGTGGTATACTCAGCAGCAATACTCATTGTGAGTAAATCAGGGGAAGAAGTCTTCGCGAAAAAAATGGAACGTCAAGTATGATTTAAGGAAATACAACGTGGAATCATATAGATTCGGACTAAGTTTAGCTAAAACACCCAAATATCGACCCGCGAGAGGGAAATTGGGCGTAAAATATAACGGCAGAAAGGGCACGTACCTTCTATATATTCAACATGAAATAAGAAAATTGCAGAAACAATATAAAGTTCGGTACTGGTACGTTAAAGGTTCAAATAAGACAGATTTATTGCTTCTTGACAAATGTAGAAAACAAAAATTAGTTTACAAAATTGAGGGAAATCCAAATTGTGTGAAATATCAAGGTCAACACGACCCCCTCCAAGAAATAAAAGACTAAAGACGATATTTTTATAATCCAAAGAGTTTAATGTATACAGTAAAAATAAAAGAAATTATGTTTAAAAGAATAAAAACCTATGAATCGAAATCAAAAGCAACCAAAAAATCAATAAAAAAACCCTGCTCCATTGAAATAATTTAGTACGATGTAAATCAAAATCAACCCACGCACCCTTTACGTTAATAGAAAAATTCTTGAATGAAATCAATTAAAATAACTACCCCCCCCCCCGAACCTAAGAATCAGCCGTATGTTTACCATAAGCAATCAATTAATTCTGTCATCACAAATCTCAATTTCCTCTTGTTATTTCCCCGATAAAAAGAAAGAAATTTTTTTATATATTTAATAGGAATTTAAATCCCCATTCGATTAAATGTCATAAGAATTTTACCCATATTATGTTTAATGAGAAATTAATTCCAGAAACAACGAAAAAAAAGATGTAGCTAACAAGCTTTATGACTAACTTCGTTGCCCAAACCATAGCCTAAGATATCCTAAAGCATGGAATGATTTTTAAACACGAGAAATCGTTGCTCGCAAGTCATAATACCTGGAAAGTTTATGAAACTGGACCCCAAACCGTTCGAAACCTTGTTCCAACAAGTAATTAGACTAGAGAAAAATACTAATGAATTAAAGGACTATATTCCAATTCTTAAAATCAGACAAGAGCCTGCAATCAACGAAAGAAATTCATCACAAGGAAAATAAAGGAGATCTACCCCCCATTATTCCTAAACTAAAATCGAAATTCATAATAGAGGATTTCAACAAGAAAATGGCAGAAATTGATAAAGCTCTAGGAATTAACAAAAAAGAAAGCCGAAGAAGGAGAGCATTAAATAATGTGGATAGTTCCATTAGCGAACATACTACGATTAAATCTACCACAAGTTTCCCCTTGACTACTTCCAGGAAAAATAATCTCTACGATGGAAATTACGCCATGTTGAATGAATTACCAAGCATATGGACATACCTTAAAAAGCCTTACCTAGTTTAAACTGCAAGATCTGCCCATATTGATATTTCTATGTTTCTCCCTGTTCTATTACACACTAAAGAACAACCTCAATAATTTACTGTGGATTCCAAATAATGCAAAAAAGATTTATTTAAGAAACATTTAGAAAAAAAAATTCAACCAAAAAAAGTTCTAGTCTGGACAGTGCTTAAAAAGTCCAATCCAACTGGGGCAAGTTGCAATGCAGAAAACACAAGTTTTCAGCACTTTCTCCTTTTCAAACCCCTTCGTTTGTCATCAAAAATGTTCCCGACTATGCTTAAAACTCTTGCTTGGGTGAAAAGAGTGCGGACAGCAGAGATACTTCTAAGCAAGTTGTGCCAGTCTCATGAAACAATTGCTGCTACTTCGCCACCACTCTAACGGGCAGCTTTTTTTCCTGTCAATGCCATCCTCACTCATGTACCTTTCCAGTTCCTGATCAATATTATCTGCTGACTCTTCTTCCTTACTTGTTAAAAATGCAAGTCTGCAGCTATGATTATAAGTTTGGAGGAGGGATTTAAAGAATGTGTGGACAAAATCGATCAACATGCCTACAAATTTCGATACATAAGCTAGATTCCGAAGTTGTTGGTGCCGCAAGTCCAACTTCTCCCCTCCCCACTTAGCGAAACCCCTCTCCACTTCCCCCTTCCTTAGCTGCACCCCTGACTGGATATCATGGTTTTAATCAGTTGAATCATGGATCTTTTACCCACGCAAGTGAACATTTATTAAAAAGAAATGTAAGGTTTATTGTATTCTTTTTAGTTGTTTTGGTAGAAATTGTACGTTCTTGAGCTCACCATGCATTTCGAATATTGACACACCTTGTGTGTTTTGACTTGTAGGTGTGTATTGACAAGTATTGACAACAAATTTACTTTGACTTCATTTGACTCACCTTTCCTGCTCTCTGCGCCATGGTCAGAATTAGCTGGTGACTTCTTTTATAAATACTGGAAAAGCAAAAAATACAATTAAATGTGTGGAACCATTTTGTGGATAAGTTGCGCATAAAAAAAACGGCCGATGTCTGGTATTTTTTCGGGTTATCTGATCATGACACTGGCCCCAATATCGGCCCAATATATCGGCCGGCCGATGTATCGGTCGGGCTTTAAACTGTTGAGTAGCACCTACATTCTTCTCAAATATCCGCTTAATTAGTAAACATTGACTCCCAGACATCTGTCTATCATTTTTCAAACCTCTAGACACGTGGACTTA
Source organism: Artemia sp. Qi Xiang Cuo (assembly GCF_049724085.1). Classification (NCBI taxonomy): domain Eukaryota; kingdom Metazoa; phylum Arthropoda; class Branchiopoda; order Anostraca; family Artemiidae; genus Artemia; species Artemia sp. Qi Xiang Cuo. The sequence goes on from NC_142812.1 coordinate 3,962,614, forward strand.
AAGAAGATGAACCCTTATTAACCTGGTTGTAGTCTCCGAAAGTTTCAACATTTTAACAAATCTAACACTCCTGGAAAAAAACTGCTACACAAAGTCCACCTGCATTAACCCGGAGCTAAATGAATTACTTAGGCTCAAAATTTTCTTAAAATGTACTAGCTGAACTGTATCGCACTTAGTCATTTTGGCAAAACCTCAAGCTTCTGACCCATAAGAGAGACTTGAAATTCCTTTTATCTGAAACAGTCTTTTTTTGAATTTTCAAATCAACTGCCTGACCTAATTTACTTCTCAATATGATATTTATTTGCCTATTAACATTTCAGTTACAATCTTCTAAATGCTTAGACATCCCAATTAGCGTGCTGAATTTGCGCTCAAATAAGCCAGTTCTTCGTTCACCTTTAATATTCTCTCTAACAACTAACAAGTTCTTCCAGATTAAACCTGTCTTTTACTCTGAGATTAAATGAGAAAAGCATGTTGTTTCTATTGAAAGTAAGTAGCAACAGTAAGATTCAAAATGAACATAAATGATTTCGTATATGAAGGGGTTGCCCTCCTCCTCCTCAATACCTTGCTCTTTACGTTCAAGTTTGACTGTTTTTCCTATACTTTTTTTTTAAACTCCTGAAACACAATGGTAGTTTAATTAGAACAGGAAGCTTTTTTCAAAATGCTAAAATATTTACCATGAAGATTGCAAAGTGTTGCGGATGGGTGGAGGGGGGGGGGGGAACCTTTCACATACGGAATAATTTCTGTTCGTTTTGAATTTTAATGTTGCTCCTAACTTTCTGTCGAAAAAATTGTTGTTTTCATTCTTTAATTCGAACAAGGACTTACTGCGTCTTGACACATACCTGAAAAAAAGAAAATTCTATTCGAAATAGAGCTTTTTAGGCGTGTAGTTTCTATTAATTTTTAAGTTAAACAATGTATTTACTTTAATTCAGACAGTGACAAGCAGGATAATGTCAAAGTATATATTTCAAGCATTCAAAAAATGAAAATTAAGCTTAAAAATTTCAATTGTGTGACTTTTAACGTCTTAACCATCTCACAACCTTGTTTTTATCTTGAAAAACTTCATTTTTTCTGGGTAGCAGAAAAAATCCTTTTAATTTATAGCACGTTTAGGCATAAAAATGTTTTATGTTTTACCTGACTATCTTTCTTTATTTCATTACGCTATTCTTGATATACCTGTGCTACTGATGATACAATTAATACAAATGATACAAATAATAAATTAAACTTGTGTTGCGAGGGTGCTGCTGTAAGATTGATATGGATGATTTAAAAAAGAGCATGTTCGGCTTTCGCCCCTCTACGTTTCAAAACAAAGTAACTGTTTGATAAAAATTAATATTATTTTTATAAAAATTCAATATCATAGCTCTTCAGTTTTTACTTTCTAAAATTTTTTACTTGCAGTTGTGTTTGAGAAGTTGGAGGTGTTATCCTTCAAAAATGGCAGTTGACCCGGCATTGTCAGAAATCAACGGGAAGCAAACATGCTTCCATGTGTGGCGCATTGAGAGAATGGTTGTTGTACCAGTTTCAAAACAAGATTATGGGAAATTTTATGATGGCGACTCATATATCATCTATTCGGCCTCGGAAGAGGGCCAAGAAGCTGGAGCAAATATAGATGTTAGAGACATAGATTGACATGTTGACAAAGTAATCCATTTTTGGCTGGGTGCCAAATCATCAACTGATGAGCAAGGTGTTGCAGCCTTCAAGGCTACAGAACTTAAAAATTTACTGGACAAATCACCTAGGCTGATCAAGGAAGAAGAAGGGAATTCTTTCCCTTCTTACCGAGTTTATGGGATGTTTCGGAAAATCTATGAGGATCATCAAAGGCGGTGTCCCGTCAGGGTTCAACTAACGTATGAATTGAAAACAAGCGTTTGAATCGTTTTGTAGTTATCTTTTTTGTACAGTAAGCCAAAGAAAATGAATTAATAAATAAAGTTTTTGCTTAAAAAAAAAAAGCCTTGATCGAGAACTCGTTGTGTAAACACCTTGTCTTAGGATATTAACCTTTTAATAAAGTAAGATTTCAAACTGTGCAATTCCCTATAGACATTTATAATCGGCTTATTTTATTTACTTGCTATTGTTATTTTTGCTGCCTGAACTTAAATTCTCTTGGGACCTAATTAGTACAGAGACTCAGACAGTAAGATTTAATTATATTAGAGGTGGAAAGTGCACCCGACTTTTAAACGCAAAATTCTTGAACGCAAGACTAAATTAATTGGACACAAGTCAGCTGTTTAGTTTTTCGATTGAAGTTTCAAAACAAGATTATGGGAAATTTTATGATGGCGACTCATATATCATCTATTCGGCCTCGGAAGAGGGCCAAGAAGCTGGAGCAAATATAGATGTTAGAGACATAGATTGACATGTTGACAAAGTAATCCATTTTTGGCTGGGTGCCAAATCATCAACTGATGAGCAAGGTGTTGCAGCCTTCAAGGCTACAGAACTTAAAAATTTACGGGACAAATCACCTAGGCTGATCAAGGAAGAAGAAGGGAATTCTTTCCCTTCTTACCGGGTTTAAGGGATATTTCGGAAAATCTATGAGGATCATCAAAGGCGGTGTCCCGTCAGGGATCAAATAACGTATGAATTGAAAACAAGCGTTTGAATCGTTTTGTAGTTATCTTTTTTGTACAGTAAGTCAAAGAAAATGAATTAATAAATAAAGTTTTTACTTAAAAAAAAGCCTTGATCGAGAGCTCGTTGTGTAAACACCTTGTCTTAGGATATTAACCTTTTAATAAAGTAAGATTTCAGCCTGTGCAATTCCCTATAGACATTTATAATCTGCTTATTTAATTTACTTGCTATTGTCATTTTTACTGCCTGAACTTAAATTCTCTTGGGACCTAATTAGTACAGAGACTCAGACAGTGAGATTTAAGTATATTAGAGGTGGAAAGTGCGCCCGACTTTTACACGCAAAGTCTTGAACGCAAGGCTAAATTGGTTGGATACAAGTTAGCTTTTTAGTTTTTCGATTGAAGTTTCAAAACAAGATTATGGGAAATTTTATGATGGCGACTCATATATCATCTATTCGGCCTCGGAAGAGGGCCAAGAAGCTGGAGCAAATATAGATGTTAGAGACATAGATTGACATGTTGACAAAGTAATCCATTTTTCGCTGGGTGCCAAATCATCAACTGATGAGCAAGGTGTTGCAGCCTTCAAGGCTACAGAACTTAAAAATTTACGGGACAAATCACCTAGGCTGATCAAGGAAGAAGAAGGGAATTCTTTCCCTTCTTACCGAGTTTATGGGATATTTCGGAAAATCTATGAGGATCATCAAAGGCGGTGTCCCGTCAGGGTTCAACTAACGTATGAATTGAAAACAAGCGTTTGAATCGTTTGAAGCGTTGAATCTTTTTTGTACAGTAAGCCAAAGAAAATGAATTAATAAATAAAGTTTTAGCTTTAAAAAAAAGTCTTGATCGAGAGTTCGTTGTGTAAACACCTTGTCTTAGGATATTAACCTTTTAATAATCCATTTTTGGCTGGGTGCCAAATCATCAACTGATGAGCAAGGTGTTGCAGCCTTCAAAGCTACAGAACTTAAAAATTTACTGGACAAATCACCTAGGCTGATCAAGGAAGAAGAAGGGAATTCTTTCCCTTCTTACCGAGTTTATGGGATATTTCGGAAAATCTATGAGGATCATCAAAGGCGGTGTCCCGTCAGGGTTTAACTAACGTATGAATTGAAAACAAGCGTTTGAATCGTTTTGTAGTTATCTTTTTTGTACAGTAAGTCAAAGAAAATGAATTAATAAATAAAGTTTTTGCTTAAAAAAAAAATGCCTTGATCGAGAGTTCGTTGTGTAAACACCTTGTCTTAGGATATTAACCTTTTAATAAAGTAAGATTTCAACCTATATACAACCCTATAGACATTTATAATCGGCTTATTTTATTTACTTGTTATTGTCATTTTTACTGCCTGAACTTAAATTCTCTTGGGACCTAATTAGTACAGAGACTCAGACAGTAAGATTTAATTATATTAGAGGTGGAAAGTGCGCCCGACTTTTACAGAGCAGTGTTGCCACCTTCTTTACGGATTGAAAATATACCAAAATTCAAAATTAGTTTCCGGAACTGAAAAGGTGACAGGAGAGAAGTAAGCAGAAGAGGGGTGTTGGGGTTCCAACCCCGTTTTCTTTTCCTTTCAGATAAATGACCTGTTTTCGTTTTCTTAACTACATTTGCTTATAGTATAATTTCAAAAGACAGGTTAAATTCCGTTACTAAGCGATAGTGGTTTTGCAATAAATAAGCTGTGAACCAAGTTCTATTTTCGTACTTCCTGGTTTTTGGAGTCATTGAAAGATAATATATAAGAGGTATAATTGGGTTTGAATGGGGATGTAGTTGATTGGCTAGGCCAAGTGACGGTCCACCCCTACGGACAGTCCTGTAAAGATTATTATTATTTTTTAGTCTGTGTTTTGACCCCATTCGGGGATATATATATATATATTTTTTTGGTACTATTGTGACCTTTTGGAAGAATACAAGTAAGGTATTTTCTACAAACTGTGTACTAGTTTCCGTAACCCAGGCAGGGTAGGAATAAAGCTACGAGGTACCGTCATTATTATATTGACAGAGAGGTTTGTTACCTCCAAGGAGAGGGTTAAGAGATTTTCTAGCTGTAACCCAAGGCGGGTACATTTGGCTTTAGAAAGTGGACATTTGACCACTCGACCGCGTTATCATACCCGGGGACAGGGTATACTGCAAATCGGGTAGTACCAAACCCGATATTTGCAGAACCGGTGTGGTAGACACGGGCATAGCATTGTAATTTGGGGCCGGGGCTTTCCCCTCCAATAAGTGGTGACACCCGTATATTACCATGCCAGTGGCGTTGTGGCCTACCGGTATAACACTGGTAACCAAACACCACGAACATTGATGGCAACTCTCATAACCGTTGGGGTAAGAGCGGGAATCCCACTAACATTCGGGCCGACAAGGGGTTCTCCCCTTCGAGTAAGTCGCATAGCAACCTTTTTGCGCCATTTTTGCATCAATAAGTGATGACACCCGTGCTTACACCCCAATAAGTGGTGGCAGCAAGAACAGGAATTATTAACAGCGTTGATAACAAAAGAATTCTGCGTTTTCAAAGAGTAGGTCGAGTTAGCCTACATAGTGATAGTAGCCTCTTGTGGTTACATATAGAGAAAAGAAAGAAATACGGAATCAATTAATAGAATTATGAAGATCTATTATGGGCTGTGCCTTGTGAGATTATAATTGAAAAATTTACGAATCAATATACCGCGAAACTAATTAGTATTCAAAAATATAAGGCTAAAATTATTGCGTGTCAAAATAATTTTTCGCGAGAGACCAGAAGTTAAATGGATACAAGAATTTTCATTTAGACTGAAGAGGTAATTTGAAGTTATCGGAATTTTGAAATTATGTCGGATAGAGATGAGATTAACTCAAGACCGAAAAAGGCGAGTGAAACCCATAGAAAAAGTAGGAAAATAGAAAGAAAGGCTAATATGGAGGCCTTAGAGAGAGAGTTCCGAGAATATAAGAAAAAAATGCAGGCTGAGAAAGATGAAATTAGAAAGAATAGAAAAGAGGACGGAAAGGCTAGAGTAGTCTATAAAGAAAGAGACAATACGCATATAGAACGAACAGATTCAGAAAATGAATTAAGAAGAAATAATGACAGACGAAATCAAAGTAGTCCGAGTAGAAGCAGCAGTGTTAAATCGAGATCCAGCAGAAGCTCGCGAAAAAGCACTCAAATAGATATGACACTACAAATGTTAAATTTCATGAAGGAAGTGAGAATAGCCAGAGAACGAGAAGACGAAAGAGATAGAAAAGAAAGGGAACAAAGAGAGAGATATAGACAAGAAAGAGAGAAAGAGAGGATAGCTAGAGAGCAGAGAGAATATTAGGATAGATAGAGAACGAAAGGAAGAGGCTGATAGAATAGCCAGAGAACGAAAGGAAGAGGCTGATAGAATAGCCAGAGAACGAAGAAAGGAGAATGATAAAATAGAGAAAGAAAAAAGACATCACCAAGAGTTTAAAAGAACCATAATAGGTCAAATAGAAGCCCGCTGGGGAATTCCAGAAAGTGAGATTTTATCACAACTAACTTCTAGGCTGTCAGATATCCATAATAATTTGTCTAAGAATCAATCGCGAGAAAAAGAAAATTACCAGACATTAAACACTTTTACGGGAAAACATGATACTTTGTTGCCTGTGGGGAAAGGTGGACCAGCCCATAAAACAAATTGGGAAGCTGCGCCGCCCTATCGGAAAAAAGAAATGCTTGATACTTAAAATGATGATAATCTGGTAAAAATTGATTTCTCGGAGCCTTTTTCTAAAAATTGCCATAAAAAAGATAAGAAAGTAACCAATAAAAGAACGAATTGAGCTACAGTACATATTCAAGCAAACATTAACTAGTTTATGAAATCACATACAAGAGAAGGAAAATTAAACGGAAAATTGACCAAAATGGTAATTTACTCTGGGAGTGAGCAAATTTTTGTGCCAAAGGACCTAATTAAAAAGACGGAAATAGACCATAAAAATAATATTGCAACAGTGTTATTATGGAGATAAGCACCAATGCCCGTCTGTTTGGGTAAGAATAGAAATTGCAAAGAAGGACGGTACGGTCCAGAGAAAAACGATAAAAGTAGGCTTAGTAGCTATGCTAGCAGTGGATGATTTACTAGGAGGAGACTTTGGAGATATCTTTGCAGAAAATAGAAAACTTGAGAACACTTTTAATGAATATGAAACAGTAACAAGTACAGGCCAAAATGAAGCGCTGATTGTACCAGAGAATAAGGAGACGAAATTTATTGTACGCGCTTTTCCTCGGAAATTTCAAGAAAATTTAATAAAATATGAAAAACCAAATGTCGGAGTTCAATTCCCATTTGATATCGAACTATTTGTTTCGGCGGTAAGAATAAAGAACACTAAAAGAGAAAAGAAATATGAAACGGACCTACAATGAAGTTATGCAGTCAAAGATGGTGGAAACTGGAGTTCAAATCAGATTTAACGATGATCTAGTATTTTGGGAGAATAACAAAATTGAGAAAAGTAGAGATGAAAAGAGGAGTGTAAAAAAGAGACATTTGGAGATTCAGCCTGCAGTTGCGAAAAATAAAAAATGTTGGATGGGCTGTGCCTTGAAAACATAAATAATAGGGGGAAAAATACAATGTTGGATGGGCTGTGCCTTGAAAACATAAATAATAAGGGGGAAAAAGAGGTCAAAGACCCATGGGGAATAAAACAAAATGGTTACGAGATAAATATGAATGACCTACAACGGGTTGGGGAGAAGTTGGGAGATATTGAATGTCGAGTCAGATTGGAAAAATTTGGGAAGGAATCCGATATTGGTCTGATCAACTCAAGAGAGGGTTTGATCCTTTATGAGGGGGAGGAATCCCTTGGGGAAGATCCCCTGCGGGAAATCGCGAAAGACATCCCTTTTCCTCAATGCACAACTGGCGGACAAGTTGTGATCCCTTCACCGAGATTTTGCCTTTCTGATCTGGAGTCCTTGGGGGATACTCTCTCCCAGGCACTTCATACTTCAGCCAAACCTTTGTCCACTAATCCTATTCATAGCTATTATTCTTTATGGGAATCGACAATTTTCTCCGGAAAACCATATTCAGTATCGAAGTTTCATTTTCAATTAGCATCAATGCATATTCTTCATTTAATTATCCCAGGGGAGGGAACCCAGAAAAAAAAGGCGATTCATGGTTTGCTCAAAGTTTTACTTCATTCACAGTACCCTTATCGTTTTCACAGGCCATAGCATTTTCGGCCTTACATTATTTGAAATTATGCCAAGGGGCAATTTACTTTTTTATTGAGATATCGGGTTGTTTCCAAAGATGGAAATTAAGAGGCTAGCGGAACCAAATCTTTCACGATGGGTGGCATCATCACATGTGCCAGAAACAGATTCTCTGCTCCTCTCAAATGTAAATTCGTGAGAGCGAGAAATTTTTTTTGTTTTGATTGTGCTACGCACAATCATTATCTACGAATCTTGAAGATTTCAACTTTCAAAATTTAAAGCGGATACTATACGATGTAGACCATGGTTGTCCTACAGTAGAGACGCGTCGAGGACGACCGATCCAGAGCCAAGCGGTGGAAGTAGTAACACAGACACTGGTGGAAGAGAGAAGGCAAATAGATTTTGTAAAGTTGAAGTTATGTGTTTATGTTTGTAAAGGTGGACCAAAGGTAGCGCGTGGGCGGTCATTTATCTTACGGGGGGAGGTGTTGGGGTTCCAACCCCTGTTTCTTTTCCTTTCAGATAAATGACCTGTTTTCGTTTTCTTAATTAAATTTGCTTATAGTATAATTTCAAAAGAAAGGTTAAATTCCGTTACTAAGCGATAGTGGTTTTGCAATAAATAAGCTGTGAACTAAGTTCTATTTTCGTACTTCCTGGTTTTGGGAGTCATTGAAAGATAAATCTAAGAGGTATAATAGGGTTTGAATGAGGATGTAGCTGATTGGCTGGACCAAGTGACGGTCCACCCCTACGGACAGTGCTGTAAAGATTATTATTATTTTTTAGTCTGCGTTTTGACCCCAATCAGGGATATATATATTTTTGTGGTACTATTGTGACCTTTTGGAAGAATACAAGTAATACAAGAATACAAGTAATACAAGAATACAAGTTCTCCCCTTCGAGTAAGTGGCATAGCAACCTTTTTGCGCCATTTTTGCATCAATAAGTGGTGACACCAGAGCTTACACCCCAATAAGGGGTGAGAGAGTTGTCTGCAAGAGCCGTGGTACCCGCTGGGCTCTCCCCTTAAATTGCGGGGACAAGGTAGACAGCCTTCAACGCTTCCCTTACTTCTCTCGTAAGTAACGACCTGCCTGACCTTGGACTGTGATTTCGGATATGCTTGCGTGATTTGTCGTGGCGATTGCAAATTATCGGTATATATATTCGCCGGTACTGAACTTTGTTGAAAAATGCCTAAGGCATCAGGATATTACGAAAGATTCAGTAATCAGCACTGGAGTCGAGTTCTATACTCGTGAACAAATTCGTGAAGCGCATGACGAGTTGAATAATATTGTGGATGCATACGATGAAAATCTGTTGAAAGATAGTAGGTCCCAAATTGGCCGTGATGTGCTGTTCAGCGACATGTATGACACGGTGAAAACTCTACGGAAAAATAGTGAGTTTAATGTCAGGTTCACGATTTGGAAAATTTCGAAATACCCCGTATCAAACAGGATGTGATCACATCCATGACGGTCCACGTAAACGAGTGTGTCGAAAAGCTAGAAACAATGATTGATCAATGCAAAGCTGCTCTGCCCCACCTGAAAAACCACTCAATCGGGTGTTCATTAGTGGTCTAGCCCCTGAAAAGACTGAGTCGTGTTCAAATCAGAAACGGTTTATCGAGGAGTTTATAACCCCTGAGCATGTGCAGAAGATTCAGCAGACGAAGTCTGACTTAGTGGCTTATATCAAAACGGACTCTGCTGCTCAAGCCCTAAGTGATTCGTTATCCAAGATATCTGATATTAAAGTGAAATACCAGAAAGAAAAGTTCATGGCTGTTGCAAAATTCGTTCCACCGGGTACTACCCCAGAAGAGATAATTGCCGGTAACCCCAACGTCACAGACGCTAAAAGATATGGGACTTCACGGACAGTTCGACTTGCATTTGCTGATGCATCATCACGTGACAGGGCTATATGGCAAGGTATCTATGTTGAGTACACCCATCTCAAAGTAACGGCGTTTAAAGAAATCCAAAAAGGTGCTTCAAGTGAAAGTCGTTCGAACACTTGGCTCGAGAATGCAGCAACCAACCTTGCTGCCCCCGCTGGGCAGGCCCCCATGAATCGACAAGAGAAGCCCCGTGTCAATCGAATAGTGTTAAGTGTGCCCTCTGCCCCAACGACACGAACGAGCACCCAAACTACAGCCTGTTCTGCCCAGCTGTAAGAAAAGCTATGAACAAAGTGCCTCAGACTCGAAAATGAACAAGCTAAAGGTCTTTTGCCAAAACATCTACGGTCATAACGCTGGGAAAATAGACTATCTAAGTGGAATCTCCTCCAATTATAATGTAATTTGTTTGCAGGAACATCTGCTTACCAAGGACAATTTTGCTCTGTTCCAGTCCTTCCCGCGCAAATCCGTTTTCATGCATGAAGTTAAACGACTATTTACGCGAGGAAGACCTAGCGGCGGCACCGCTGTTTTAGTGGACGACCAGATCCCGTGTAGGCTGTATAAGTCCTGCGACTATTACACTTCTGTGGAATTTGTTGGGTCGTCTAACTTTTTCCTCATCAATGTATATCTTCTAACAAACCTGAATAAAGATCGTTCTGAGAAACGCTATGCCGAAGCGTGTAGTCGTTTAATCAGACTCCTCTGCGGAATCGGCAACAGACGTTTTCTAATCTGTGGAGATTTCGAGTGCAACCCATCTGTACCTGGTAAACTAACAGACATTCTTCTAGCAGCATTACCATACTGGGTATCTGTTTGTGACAAAGATCAGCAGTTTACCTATATACACAATAGTGGATCTACGAGTAACATTGACCATGTGGTAACAAACTTCCCACTAATGGAAAGGGTCAGTGTTGATTCCGACCATACCTGCAGTGATCATTTGGGTCTATCCTTCTATATCCCATTTAAGTCGGCAACCACCAGAGCAGCTAATACACACTTTACAAAAGCTGAGTGGAAAAAGATAGATACCGTGCTTTATCAATACACCTGTGACACAATCTTGAGTAAAATTAAAGCACCGTATCAGCTGTTACTGCACGGTGTACGAGACCCGGTCATATTAAACTTTTACTGTGAGGAAATTTGCCAAGCCCTGAAAACAGCAGATAAGTTAGCCGTCCTTAGCCAGAAGGTCCGTCCTGGTTCTCAGAAACCAGGGTGGAACAAGTGTCCTTTGGTAAAACAAGCGGGAAAACGAGCAAAATTGTGGTCCAATATTTGGAAAGAGTCCGACAAGCCCCGATCAGGGCTGATATTCCAGTTGTTTCGGAGCACGAAAAAGAATTATCTTCATCTAACTGAAAAATCAAAAAGTGAAGAATCAATCATCAATCATTTTATTAATACTAAACTCTATTACAAACGTCAAGAAAAATTATTTGGCCCAAGAAGCTTGGCTTGTTGTTGGCCTTACAACATAATAAAGCACTAAAACAACCATAAATATTAATCTAAATTAAACAATATATATGAAATAAAGATTAAAGAGAATAAACACTACCATATATTAAAAAAAAAAATAAAAAATATATATATAAGGGAAAAACACAATAAGGAGAAACACTAGGAAAAGAGAAAACAGGGAAAATAAACGAAGGAGAGAGAAATTACTAAACTGGAAAGACACGACGAATAACTGCCTTTGCAGACAGAAATAACGGGACATCTGGTGGAATTGAATTCCATAACTGAATTGATTTATAAACAGCAGACCTCTGGGCTGCTGTAAATGAACGTTTTGGCAAAATAAGTCTACGAGAAGAACTACGTATAAAATTAGAGTACCTACCTGAGCCTATCCGTGAAAAAAATTTCTGCAGAGGCGGTGGAAGTGTACCTAGAAAAGCAGAATGCGCTAAAAAAAAGATTACTTTTACCCACAATACGATCCAGTGGAGCTATTCGAGTATCATTATAAAGATCAGAGGAAGGATGAGACCAAGGGAGATGAAAAGAAGCCTTCACTGCCTTATTTTGGGCTCTTTAAAATGAGCAGAGAATAGATTTATTAGCATTGCCCCAGACAAAGCAGCAATAAGAAAGGTAGTGAAAATTAAAAGCATAACAAAGAGAAAGCAAAACATATGGGGGAAGAAATGAATTAACCCGGTGCAACATTGAAGACTGGCGGAAGATGAGGCAACGGGTGTGACTTATATGAGGTTTAAAAGAGAGGACACAGTCAAGATACACACTTAGAAATTTCACCATAGCAGCTTGCGGTATAACATCATTCCCATAAGTCAGGATGATTGGCTCCCTTACGTCTCTCATACGATAAAGGGTCCTGAAGTGTAAAATGGCACTTTTTTGGCTGTTGAGAGTCATACCATTTGACCAGCACCAATCTTTTACTTTATCAAGAAGACCTTGAGCTAGGGAAGTGGCAGATGGCAAGTCCACTGCAGCAATGAAAAAGTTACTGTCAACAGCAAAAAGAATAGGGTGCACAAGGGGATGAAGACCATCAACGAGATCATTAATGTAAATTAAAAACAAAAGTGGTCCAAGCACAGAGCCCTGTGGGACACCCTTCAATATAGGCAAAGTAGTGGAAGAATTACCATTAACTGAAACATACTGACACCTTCCCGACAGATAAGACCTTAACCATTCTAGTGGGACTCCATGTACTCCAAATGAATATAGTTTAGATAAAAGAACAGAGTGGTCAACCATATCAAAGGCCTTTGAAAAGTCAAGAAATAGACCCAAAACACACAAGCCCTTGTCCAGATTAACATGCACAAACTCTGTTGCATCTGAAAGTGCATACGAGGTAGAGAAAGAGGGACGAAAACCATACTGATGGTTAGTTATGAGAGAAGCTGATGAAGTTTCTGAACAGGCGGCAAAAGATCCGAATGTAATGTGGAAGCTCTTCAAAAGATCTCAAACTAGTGCTAAAACGTGCTCCTCTGATATTCCAGAGGATGAATAGGTGAAGCATTACTCTGCAGCGTTCGGTTCAAAAGACCCCAGCCTGGAGCAGGATTGTGAAAAATGTTTAGATGAATAACTCAAAACCCTATTAAAAGTGCGAAATATCTTTGTCATATCGAAATCGGCTGTAGTGAAAATAGTGAGTAAGTTAAAACGCGGAAAAGCATCTGGTCTTGGCGGGATATGTCCGGATAACCTACGGCACGGTAAAGACCTATTGTTTGAACACGTCACTCTCCTGCTCCAGATGTGTTTCGATACTGGGATGGTTCCCGATTCATTTTGCGCCGGAGTACTGTCAAATATCCTCAAAAAAGGAAAAAAAACCAGACCTGTGCACAGGATACAGACCAATTACCGTGTCTAGTGTTCTAAGTAAAGTCCTGGAGCTACTTCTACTTCCAGAAGTTTCGGGAAAGTGTAGACTATAATACCGACAGTTCGGGTTCCGCCGAAATCTGAGCTGCGCGTTTGTGCATGGATTGTTAAAGAAAGCCATCGATAAGGCCCATAGACTGGGGTCTTCCCTCTTCATGTGCAGTGTAGATATTTCGGCTGCCTTTGACTCAGTTGTGCAGTCCCAGGTACTTTTAAAGTTACTTGAATGTGGGGTTAGTGCACATGTTGTAGCACTTCTGTCGTATTGGTATTCGAGGAGTTTTATGAGAGTTAAACTGGCCGGGGGTCTTCCGAGTAGAACGATCAGACTCTTCCGAGGTCTTCGACAAGGATCTGTTTAAAGCCCTATCCTGTTTAACACCCTGACATCTGGAATAACAAAAAATACTGCCAGAGGGTTTAGCATCGATCTTTGCGACCTTAGCCTGCTTTCGTACGCGGATGACCTGCTAATGCTAAGTTGCAATCTTGTTTCTCTGCTAGAGAACATTGACCGCCTGATTACTGGATATGAAAGTATTGGTTTACGAGTTAACGCACTTAAGACTGAGTTTCTGGAATTTACTTCTTCGGCAAGAAAGCAACTATACAGTGAAAATACATATGTAAAGGTGGGACGAACGAAAAATTTTCCGGGAAACTCTATGAAGTATCTGGGAATAACGTATGGTCAAGATATGAGAAGTTCACGTTTATTGATAATAGATAAAATATCCAAAAGTATTCGATCAAGTTACGGCAAACTTGTCTCTTTGAAGTTTAGCCTGAACACGAAGATTCTTGCAAAGCTTTATGCAGCAGTTGCTCTCCCTCACCTGCTCTATGTATCGCCTTTGTTGGATTGATTCACCCAAAGTGATAGACTAAAACTCCACTCAATCTATTTCAAGTATCTAAAGATTTTACTTAGGTATCCACTCCGTAAACGAAACACATTCATCCGGAGTTTCCAAAATATGGTTGGCCCGACTGACATTATGTCTTCCTCCGAAAAAAGCGCCGAAAAAAGGATCATGGAAATTTTGTGTGAATTTCTGCCCCTACACCTTATCTACGAGTGTGAATGAAGAAGTTGTTGTTTGAGTTTATTCTTGGGTGTTGAAGTGTTTTTGTTTTTCTTTTCTCCTTTTCCTTACTCCGCTTTCCTTCTTTTTTTTGTATGAGCGGGCATAAATAAATTATTATTATTATTATTATTAAAATTATGGGACATCCGAGTTTGAACCGGTGATCTCTTGACCTGCAGTCAAATGCACTAAGCTATAGAGTCTGTATACAGCCCAAAAACAAATAAAATTTATAATATAGTATTTGTTGCAAAACTAAAAATATTTATATACAATTTTACAACCTATAGCCCTCTCCCCAAGAGCTTTTGGGGGGTCATGTCATCTCCGAAGGCATATTTATTTGACTTCTTAACTATGTTGACAAAATTGCTGGCTTAAAATTTTTACCAGATGACTTAGGGGGAAAAGGGGCGTGAGAGGGGAGTTATCTGCCCTCCAGTATTTTTTGTCAGTTATAAAAGGCACTAAAACTTTTAATTTTAGTTTGAATGAGCCCTCTTCCGATATTCCAGGACCATTGGTTTGATATGATTTCATGTAGGGATAAAAAAAACAAATAAACACAAATCTGCGATCTTTCTTCCGGCAAAAAATACACAAATTTAACATGTTTGCAAAGGGCAGCTTGAAACCTCTGCAGTAGAGTTCTCTGATACGTTGAATCTAATGTCAAGATTTTCATTAAGATTACTTGATTATTTGGGGTTGTTACCCCGTTTTTCAAAAATCAGGCAAATTTTCTTAGGTTCGTAGCTTTTGATGGGTAGCATTATACTTACTGAATGTTCTAAGTTTTGAATCAGCATAACAAGCCAATTATTTTTGTGTATCTATTGACATCGAAATACCGTTTTTAGATTTTTGGTCTCTTGAGCCGTGTCGTTTCTACCACGAACTGTTT
>NC_142812.1:3978307-4024028 GCF_049724085.1 Artemia sp. Qi Xiang Cuo
AGTATGGACAAAAAGTAATTTTTGATCTATACCGTTCCCTCTAATGCCTGACTACACTATAGTCAAACTTTTCCATAAGAATAGCCAAGATTTTTTCAATGATTTTGGGTTCTGTCTGTTTTCCATCATATTTGTATTGTAGAAGCAGATATTTAAAATAGCAAGGGTAATGGAAAATAGTGTTTTCTTTCTGATGGTGTAAAGTTAATTTTTCTGCAATCCTTTACCAAAATATAGGATTTTGACTCTTCCCTTCCCCTCTTCTCAAGAAACTTTCGATTATTCTTTAACCAGACATTCCCCATTTAAAGAAAAAATAATTATTCCTAATCTGAAATTTTTTTATTAATCAATAACCTGATCTTCTCTAACTCCCCCCCCCCAACATGAGAAAAAATCCTGTGTATTTGTGATCTTATGGGATATTTGTAACTTACAACAAACTCTTTTTTTAATTGATTTTTCTTTGTTTCAGTAATTTGTTACCAAGTTCTAAGAATTGGTTGCAAAAGCCCCTGGCCATGTTGCTATGTTCTTGTTTGAATTTTTGGCCAAGTTCAAGTTTAATGAAAAGGGTGATTTTGGAGGAAGTCCAATCCCTGAAGTTAGTGTGTAACGTAGTAATTTATCATCTTCATTAGTATATAACTTAGTTTTCAAAAATGTTACAAAATATCAATTCAATTGTGGTACATTAGTTCAACCATTTCCTCAAATAGGGCATGGTACCTGACTATAAGCTAAGAATGATTCTTGTCAATAGTAATCAATCACACAAAGATATTAGTACTTGCATAAAAAGAATGTCCATTTTATGGTCTCAATGTTGTCTCTCGCCAAATAGTTATCCTCTACCAAGCTAATAAGTTTTTTCACTATGTGACTCTGCTAATGATGTTTAAAGCTTTTATTGTAGCGTATATTAATTAATGTTGCAATGTTTGTTGTAATACAAGCATGTTCAATCTAAAATCATTAAAAATAGCACAGAATAAAGCGGTTAAAGCTGCTTTCAGGCTTCCTCGAAGATATCTTTGTTACACTCTACATCGAAATCCTTGGGTTCGTGGTAATCATTATAGAAAAACTTAAGTCTTTTCCCCACTGGATATTATGCAAGCAAATGTCTTAATTCTAGATGACGTTCAAAGGCGTCACAATACACCCTACAAATATATTCTACTTCCAATCAGTGGCTATAGTCACTATGCATATGCCATTCCATTGCAGACAAAGAGAGGTGTTGAAGCTGTTCAAATATTTAATTTGCTATACCTCTTTCTCATTTAAACTTTGCATATTTCATTTACCAGGAAAGAAAATGGAAGGGTAACTTTATATTACCCTATCAGAAATCTCTGGAATAAGAAGACGTTTAAAAAATGTATGGAAGTTTTCATGGAACCAAAGGTTGCGATCAGTGATGAGGTGAAGGAGCGAGAAGTGGAGGATCAAAAGAATAATAAATAATATATACATATTATTGTAAATATTTAGTAAAACGTTAAAAAACCATTCATTATATTAGACATTTAGAGAGAGATATAGAGATTGAGATGAGAGTAGTAATGTAGTATGCACTTTTGTGGGCCTGTCCAATGAAGTACATATTATTAATTTTTATTAATGTAAAAATTAATTTTTTGATTTTAGGGCACCACTGTCTCCTTGGTAAAACAGCAGGTGCCGCGTTTACGCATACAATCTTATAGGACGATCTATCCCTTCACAACACTTTGAGGTGTGCACAGCTTTGCCATATGTCCCATATTTAAACCCAGAAAACATTTTTGCAAAGAATTATAAGGCAGACGTTTTAAAATCAATTGGAAATTTAATTCTAGGACCAAGCTTATGATCAATCTGGATACTGTGATCCTATGAACTGTAAGCGAATACAGTTATTACAATTCTTGTTCAATATATTGTGCTCCAGAACATTTAATGTTTCACACGTTGTCAGAGGTGTTGAATATTACTAGATTTTGAGTCATCTCTGTTTGGTCTCTTCATACACAGGGAACTGTTGTTTATTTGAAAAAGTTAATGAACTGGATTTAGTATCTGTATAACGCATTACGAAATGATGATCTATTCAATATTATCCAGTGAATGCAGTGAACAGTAAAAAAATACAGTATCATCAGTTAAACTTGTAACTATGAAAAGATAAAAAAAATCAATTGAATGTATTGAAAGTTTGTGAATTACTTGCAGAAAAATTTGATAATCCTCGTTAATTGCGTGATGCTAAGTAACTAACCACAGTATAGTGATTATTGTCCCAGACGGCCAGTAGAGAGCAAAGAGGACTAGTGCATCCTCGCAAAACACGCTCAGACAGCGAAATTAAGTTCTCTGAAGAGAGTATAGAGGAGTAGATTATTGTTATCACAAACCACCTAAATGCACTAAAAGAAAAGTCCGATCTTTGGTTCGCACGTATTGAAAAAGACATGAAACTGATTATTAGTGACGAAGTTTCGAAAGTTATCTCTTTGCAGTCCCACCCAGACAGTCTAAGTGACGTAGTCATTGAAGGCATTAAGAATTATATCTATTACAGCCTGTCTCTGGATTTAGAAAAAATGTTTAAAACTAAGTTAGCTGAAATGGACAGCCAGCTCAAAAGTATTGAAACAGCTAGTGCTTAACGTAAATTCGACGAGTAAAACAGTTCAGACTACAATGGTGAGCCTTAAGGACAAATTAATTTGTCAGAACGACACTATTGAACAGAGTTCTCTAAATAATCAGATTTTGGTGTTTCGACTTGACGAGGACGTTTCGATCCCAGAAAAAACAAAAATAAATTTCTTGAGTTTTTTAGCTCGAAATTCCCGGGAATCCCACTAGTTGCTGATGACATTATCTCAGCCCGCGGGATTGGTCGGAAAACTAACACTACCGTTCGTCCAATCATCGTTACTTTCTCCAACCTGAAGCTTCGATCAACCATTTTGAAAAACAAAGAACTTGAAGGGTACACGAATGTCAGTGAATGAATCCTTGACTAAGAATAGACTCACTCTTCTTTTCTATGCTAAGGGTAAGCTAGGCTTAAGAAATGCTTGGACAATAGAAAGATAATATATTTATCAAAACTGATCATACCAGACCCCGTAAGATAGAGACTAAAGATGATATTGATCGGGCTGGAGCATCTATTCCTGCCAGTCTCAACGCTAATCATGCTTAGTGTAGTTCTCATTGCTTTATTTTTCATTCTTCTTGTTGTTTGCTCTTCATTTGTCTGTCCGTATTTTTTTTTCACGCAGTTTCGTTGTATTGTTTGTATATTTATGGCTATTTAAACACGGCCATAACTCAAAAGCCATACTCAAACTCGATATTGACAATGATTTCATTAATCTAATATCTGACCTTTTTTAATTTTATCCGAGGGCAATGTTCAACTGACAAAAGTAGTTAAGCAACAGGCAAAGCAGAATCGTTCCATTGTACGTGCCTTGGCTGGCAAAAAGAAAGGAAAGATTTTAAATAGAAACGTCTTCTCCAAGCGGGTGGTAGCTTTTTAAACTTTTACTACCATTAGTTGCAGGACTTGTAAACAATTTTCTCTAGATGGCTAAACCCTACAAATTGACCCCAATAGAACTCGCTCTTTCACCAATTAAACACTTTGAGGACAATCGGAGTAAATTCATTAATGATGAGAATATTGATGATGACAAAAACCTACTTTTACTTCAAAATGCGCTTCTACGAGAAGACAAACATAAACCCTATCATGTAAGACCAGTCAATATAAGTGTCGTTGATCACAAAAAGGAAACATCTCTTCAAGAATCTACTGCTGCTGCTGCTGCTGCTGGAACAATAACACAATCAAAGAAGGAATTGAATTCAAGCGTCAAGTATCCATACTTGAGTATCCATAATACAAGCATGTCTAATCTAAAATCATTAAAAATACCACAGAATAAAGCAGTTAAAGCTGCTTTCAGGGTTCCTCAAAGATATCTTTGTTACACTCTACATCGAAATCCTTGGGTTCGTGGTAATCATTATAGAAAAACTTAAGTCTTTTCCCCACTGGATATTATGCAAGCAAATGTCTTAATTCTAGATGACGTTCAAAGGCGTCACAATACACCCTACAAATATATTCTACTTCCAATCAGTGGCTATAGTCACTATGCATATGCCATTCCATTGCAGACAAAGAGAGGTGTTGAAGCTGTTCAAATATTTAATTTGCTATACCTCTTTCTCATTTAAACTGTGCATATTTCATTTACCAGGAAAGAAAATGGAAGGGTAACTTTATATTACCCTATCAGAAATCTCTGGAATAAGAAGACGTTTAAAAAATGTATGGAAGTTTTCATGGAACCAAAGGTTTCGATCAGTGATGAGGTGAAGAAGCGAGAAGTGGAGGATCAAAAGAATAATAAATAATATATACATATTATTGTAAATATTTAGTAAAACGTTAAAAAACCATTCATTATATTAGACATTTAGAGAGAGATATAGAGATTGAGATGAGAGTAGTAATGTAGTATGCACTTTTGTGGGCCTGTCCAATGAAGTACATATTATTAATTTTTATTAATGTAAAAATTAATTTTTTGATTTTAGGGCACCACTGTCTCCTTGGTCCAACAGCAGGTGCCACGTTTACGCATACAATCTTATAGGACGATCTATCCCTTCACAACACTTTGAGGTGTGCACAGCTTTGCCATATGTCCCATATTTGAACCCAGAAAACGTTTTTGCAAAGAATTATAAGGCAGACGTTTTAAAATCAATTGGAAATTTAATTCTAGGACCAAGCTTATGATCAATCTGGATACTGTGATCCTATGAACTGTAAGCGAATACAGTTATTACAATTCTTGTTAAATATACTGTACTCCAGAACATTTAATGTTTCACACGTTGTCAGAGGTGTTGAATATTACTAGATTTTGAGTAATCTCTGTTTGGTCTCTTTATACACAGGGAACTGTTGTTTATTTGAAAAAGTTAATGAACTGGATTTAGTATCTGTATAACGCATTACAAAATGATGATCTATCCAATATTATCCAGTGAATGCAGTGAACAGTAAAAAAATACAGTATCATCAGTTAAACTTGTAACTATGAAAAGATAAAAAAAAAATCAATTGAATGTATTGAAAGTTTGTGAATTACTTGCAGAAAAATTTGATAATCCTCGTTAATTGCGTGATGCTAAGTAACTAACCACAGTATAGTGATTATTGTCCCAGACGGCCAGTAGAGAGCAAAGAGGACTAGTGCCTCTTCGCAAAACACGCTCAGACATCAAAATTAAGTTCTCTGAAGAGAGTATAGAGGAGCGGATTATTGTAATCACAAACCACCTAAATGCACTAAAAGGAAAGTCCGATCTTTGGTTCGCACGTATTGAAAAAGACATGAAACTGATTATTAGTGACGAAGTTTCGAAAGTTATCTCTTTGCAGTCCCACCCAGACAGTCTAAGTGACGTAGTCATTGAAGGCATTAAGAATTATATCTATAACAGCCTGTCTCTGGATTTAGAAAAAATGGTTAAAACTAAGTTAGCTGAAATGGACAGCCAGCTCAAAAGTATTGAAACAGCTAGTGCTTAACGTAAATTCGACGAGTAAAGCAGTTCAGACTACTATGGTGAACCTTGAGGACAAATTAATTTGTCAGAAAGACACTATTGAACAGAGTTCTCTAAATAATCAGATTTTGGTGTTTCGACTTGACGAGGACGTTTCGATCCCAGAAAAAACAAAAATAAATTTCTTGAGTTTTTTAACTCGAAATTCCCGGGAATCCCACTAGCTGCTGATGACATTATCTCAGCCCGCAGGATTGGTCAGAAAACTAACACTACTGTTCGTCCAATCATCGTTACTTTCTCCAACCTGAAGCTTCGATCAACCGTTTTGAAAAAAAGAAAGAACTTGAAGGGTACACGAATGTCAGTGAATGAATCCTTGACTAAGAATAGACTCACTCTTCTTTTCTATGCTAAGGGTAAGCTAGGCTTAAGAAATGCTTGGACAATAGAAAGAAACATATTTATCAAAACTGATCATACCAGACCCCGTAAAATAGAGACTAAAGATGATATTGATCGGGCTGGAGCATCTGTTCCTGCCAGTCTCAACGCTAATCAAGCTTAGTGTAGTTCTCATTGCTTTATTTTTCATTCTTCTTGTTGTTTGCTCTTCATTTGTCTGTCCGTATTTTTTTTTTCACGCAGTTTCGTTGTATTTTTTTTATATTTATGGCTATTTAAAAACGGCCATAACTCAAAAGCCATACTCAAACTCGATATTGACAATGATTTCATTAATCTAATATCTGACCTTTTTTAATTTTATCCGAGGGCAATGTTCAACTGCCAAAAGTAGTTAAGCAACAGGCAAAGCAGAATCGTTCCATTGTACGTGCCTTGGCTGGCAAAAAGAAAGGAAAAGATTTTAAATAGAAACGTCTTCTCCAAGCGGGTGGTAGCTTTTTAAACTTTTACTACCATTAGTTGCAGGACTTGTAAACAATTTTCTCTAGATGGCTAAACCCTACAAATTGACCCCAATAGAACTCGCTCTTTCACCAATGGAACACTTTGAGGACAATCTGAGTAAATTCATTAATGATGAGAATATTGATGATGATAAAAAACTAATTTTACTTCAAGATGCACTTCGACGAGAAGGCAAACATAGACCCTATCATGTAAGAGCAGTCAATATAAGTGTGGTTGATCACAAAAAGGAAACATCTCTTCAAGATTCTACTGCTGCTGCTGCTGCTGGAACAATAACACAATCAAAGAAGGAATTGAATTCAACAGTGTCAAGTATCCAAAATCTATTGCCACACTCATATCGTGAACAAAGTAAAAGAGTCCTAACATATCTCATGGAAAGTTGTCAAGATTATATTGAAGTTCATAGCAACGGGAAATGAATTATAATTCAAGGGAAAAGTTATAATCTACTTTATTTAATTTATGATATGGTTACAAATCGTAAAGGACTTTTATCATTTGACAGTCATCTATACAACTTTTAAATACATTAAACTTCCCGAAAAGTCTTATTAGCAATAAGTAAATTCTAAAGAAATTAAATGAACATAGTCCATCAACAACATTAAAACAAGAAGAAGAAGAATAAAACAGATGAAGATTTTAAATCAATCTTTGAAAACACTAGTACACCTACTAAAAACCTTGATTTGATGACGACACCGATGTTGGCTAAACAAAAGCGGAGACGTATTGATCTCAACTCATCATCACTCACTAGTATGCAAAAGGGTAGCAGACATTACACTGCGTGCTTGCGTTCAAAATGGTTGAAGTTTTGAAACAAGTTTATGAAAATAATGGTGAAGCGGGAAGTTTAAGTTCCCCCACCACGCTTTCCAAAGTCACTGGTGTTGACACTAAAAATGCACAAGAGTATCTACAAAATGAATAAAGTTAAACTCTACATCGAAATCATAGGGCTCGTGGTTATCATTATCGAAAAACTTAAAGTACCAAGGACACCTAAAATGAAAAATAATTCATTAAATTGGTCAAGTGCAAACTTACACAGCCATAAACGTCTTAAATTAGAGAGAAAAACCGATAATTCATTTTTTAAGGAGAAAGATCACCAGTTTACATAATGTGCTCCAATAGGAAAGTTCGTGGCCAATTTCAAAAATAAAGAACGTGTCCTGTTAAACAGCAAAAATGAACAAAAAATAAATAAATCAGCATATGGCCTTAGAAAGTGTTGTTTTCTTGTATGTTCTTGTAAAACAGAAATCGGAACCTAGTTCAGCAAAGCTCTTTTCTTTGAAAAATACTTTTAAGGAATGCTTCTTGAAAAGAGCTTGGCTAGACTAGGCCTAGTATTGATGTTACTAGGATTTTTGGCACTCCAGGATCTTTTAATCGTGAAGCAGTTTAAAAGTAAACATTAATGATTATAAAAGAAAGTATCAATATATAGGCTACCCTATTGGTAGTTTTGCAGACTTAATGACTTCCACTGATAGCCTACCTTATGTAGGCTAAGGTAAGACGCATAGTAGGCTGTGTGATTTGCTTGAATATTTTTATATAAATCTACTTCATAGTTAATATATAATAGTAGCATATACCTTTTATGCTTTTTTTTACATTAGAAATACAAATTACTTGGGTGAGCACTGTTTGACTATTAAAGTCATTGGTTCTTTATACTCTAAGCAACAAATATTGTTATTTACTCTTATATAGAAAGCACTATAAAGTCAAACAACAGACAATATTGTGTTTCCTTTAAACATGGAGAATGATATAAAGTTTTCTGTATAACTTTTTAAACATCAAATTATTATAGAGAAACATGAATAAAGTTATACAGAATACTTTTTGGTTTTCTTATTTAATATATGATCCACTAAAATGTCATACAAAATAAATTACATTACCCCACTGATACATGGAGAAAACAACAAAGTCATACAGATGGCTTTTCATAGTTCCAATTGTAGTCCAGACAACTTGGTGGTCACATGTCAATCCTAAAACTTAGTCAACCTACCTGAGAATTTATGTGGCTAGGAAAATTAGGCTTAGGATTCTTCTTCATCAGCAAGTTCAGTAGACATTGTCTGATATGAGTCAACCCAAAAATCTTAGTCATCTCTATTGTAATTCAAATAGACTTTCCAAGTAGGCCTGTCCGCCTAGAGTCTATAGTCAGTTTGACCAAGTTTTAGGATTAACATGACCACTAAGTCACCTGGACTTGCAGTCCTCAGTCAGACAACCCAATTTATAAGCCAAGACAGTTACACTAAAACAGAATTAATTGAAAATTGGTTGACTGAAAAGTTGCCTGGCCTTGTGTGCAAACAAGTGACATAGGGTCTACCCGCCTAAAGTCTTAGACAGGCAACCCAGTTTATAAGCTCAGACACATACACTAACACAAAATTCATTCAAAATTGGTTGACCCAACAAGTTGCCTGGATTTGCAGGTGAAAGAGTGACATAAGGTCTGCCTGCCTATAGTCTCAGACAAGGGCAGCTGAGTTTTAGGATTAACATATGAACATCAAATTGCCTGGACCAACAAGCAAACCAGCAACCATAATAATAATAGATTGAATTTCAGGATATCAGGATATATATCAGGATATATATCCTATAGGCCTTCTAAATTATGGGCATTTACTAGTGAAAAGGATGTCACACTGTTATACTAAAGAAATGCAAGAAAAAAAGGCACTGTTCTAATATCTGGGGAACATGCAAGAAGTGAAGTTTGGTTAATGCTATTGAAATAAAACATAATAGTATAAAAATATAACATTTTTGAAACAAATTTTGGCTGGATACTGCCACATGCGGGGGGGGGGGGTAAAGCAGAGCATATAATAAATAAATAACCTAAACTAACCTATGTACCTTTTTTCCTCCTAAACCCCAAAAAACTAAAGCTTGAATATAGATGCTGGAGTGAGAAACCTCTTGTTTATAGAGCATAAGATAGGAAATTACTGGGTAATGTTATCTGATCTTGGCTTTTCTCAAGTTGCATTCTTGCATGTTGCCCAGATATTAGAACAGTACCAAAAAATGTTTAATGGAACAAAAACAGGAATTATATTAAGAACAAAATTAGAGAGTCATGGCTTCTCTGAATGACAAATGATGATAAAATAAAGCAATACTATTAGATCCTTATCTGTCATTGTTATTATGTAATACGTATCATTGTATTATGAATCATATACAATATATTATTGTATTGTTTGTACTTGCCAATGTACACTGTTTATTCTAATTCAGCATTAGGCCACATAATTTTGGGGTGCCAAATATATGAGGGGGTAGAAGTTGCCTCAGTTAGACTTTGAAAAATACCTTCTTATTTCTATTTTGCTACTTTTTATTTTATCATGGCTAACTGGTTATTTTTGTCCCATTTACATTTTGAGAATTGGAATCACTGACATCATTACTAGATACAAATCATCAGCGCAACTGGGTTATATTTTGTTTAGTGAGGAGCCTGAATAAAATACTCTTACTTAGTTAGTTCATAATAAATAAATTATTATAGTTAATAGACTTTGAAGTTGATTCCATGAGCCTCTACTTTACTCCCTCCCTCCCCCTAATATGGAAATATATAGCCTAAGTCAGCTTCAATCATTAGTCAGCGACAAATAACCTATTTTTATCCCTAGCCAGTTATTTAAAGAAGCAAATTTTTGAGCATACGGTTACTAGGTTTCTATGGGCTGTTCTGAGCCTTCTAGACCCTGCTCAAAATTTAATAGTCCCTGTCTAGTGATTATTTAAACATAAAGGATCATGAAAAATACTAATTATTTTGAATTGTGCTGAAACGCTAAATTTTGTTGAAAACTCTAGTCTAGACTATGTACAAAAATATGGTGTTGGTTTATAATTCAGGGTATATTTTTCACCATTTTGGGGGGAGGGAGGGGGGGGGGTCAAAAATTCGTAAGTCGCTGGGTGGAAACTGGTCGTTATTCATCAAGAAAAGTAGAAATCTGGTAGAAACAAAATGCCTATGGCGTTTCAAAACCCTGGCATAATACGAGTAGTTGAAGTATCTATTAGCTAAATATTCTTAACATAAATAATTATCAAAATTAGTAGTTTTTTTCATCGAGCATTATTGCATACAAAACTTCAAATTACGTATCACAAAATTCGTTAGTTATCTGGGTAAAAACTTTGAATATAGCTTTGAACTTAGAAGCTTGATTTTTCCATAATGTCCTTTGCCTATCATCTTTAAAACGGTTGAAATGGGTGACTTTGATATTGATTGTTTTTTTTTTTTTTTTTTTTGCTCTTTTGGAATCTTAAAGACATCTTGTATTAAAAACTGGTTTTTAATAACAATTTAAAAAAAATGAATTTTAAATTTTTTTTTTGGCTTCTTTATAGAATATATGTCATGTAGGCTAAGGCTGAACTGCTGCTTTTTTATTTCTTTTGGCTGCTCTTTTGGATATGATTCGTTGTTTCTTTTGGGTATTCATTTCAAATTATAAATTGATAAATATCTAATATCAGTCAAATTATAAAATGCATCTAAAAGGAGTAAATTTATTAAATTGAAAAATACATGATGAATAGTTTACATTAGAACACTTCAATTGCAACGAAACAAAAAACACTTAATGATTTATTTGGTATGAAGAAAAATTAAGTGCCAGCTATTTTCTGGTAAAAAAAATGAAAGTTCGTACGTTTTAAATCTAACTAAATGAAATAATATGCATTACTATAACCATTATTTTTAAAACAAAGGATTTATCCAAAAAACATCCTCTCAGACAATAGCCCTTTGTTAGACGAAATAACAAGCTATCCCGGAATAAAACGAAGGTAAATTCAAATTATATGGCAAGTTCCAAATTGAAAATTCAACAAAGTTTAGACCTTGAATATGTGTTATGTCTCCACACAACACAAGAACCAAATAACCGGCGTAACCATTTACCTTATGTCGTATTCACCATTAACACTGCATATTCAAACCCCCTATTCTTTCTATAACATTTCAGGGACTGAATAATTTATATAGATTCAATAGAAACCGAAAAAATGTATTATGATCTTGATCAGTATAAACAGAAAATGATATTAAGAATGAAAAAGGAAATAACGAAAGGAATAAAAATAGAATTCACCCATATTTGAAGAATTTTACAAAAGTAAGTATGTTCAGTCTTCCATCATTTGACCATTTTTTAGGCGCCAGTTATGTACGAAAATGATGAGACCGCGCGTAGGGCCACGCTAGTATTGATGGAAGTTTGATAGTGGCGCTGAAACAAAAAAACACTAAGAAAAAAAAGTTGCATGACTTTTTGTCATATCTCCATTCTAACAAACTATAAATGGGAAAGCATATACCATATTCTTTGAATTTGATGAAAACATAAAAAACGTCAATAATAATAATAATAAGTCAAAACGGACTGTAAAGAAAAGACAGCCAATTTTTCTTTATTTGATTGAGATTGCTGCTAATTTCCAAGGTGTTTGTGGTAAAGAACTTCAAAATCTCAAGGAAGCGTTTTTCTTGTTCTTATTTAAAATAAAATTTATTAGCTATGTAATGATTAGCTTAAGAATATTATATAAACGATGATCCTCTTGCCACCTTGTACGCGAAAAATGACTATAAATTAGTTGAACGTAAGAGATTCTACAATCAGTTGATTATACCAACAAGATGAACAAATTGGTAATTTTTTGCTCTGTTTATCTGTTGAAGTTGCATCCCCCTTGACGGCAAGTTTAAATATTAAAAAAAATGCCTAAGGAGAAATCTCATAAAAATTGAAAACGGCCAAACCTTTTAATCAGCATTTCATAGCTTTCCACGTGATTAGCCAATTTATTTTAATGGTTTTTATAATCAGCAGAACAATCCAGTTTCTTTATGAACGGCGTACCTTCAGGGGACAAACAGTGTCACAAAAATGTGCCCGAAGTAATAAAAAAAATGTTAAGTTTTGTCGGATATATGAGAAATGAGGTTTGTTCTATTGCAAAAACAATCTAGTTTAGCCCAAAGCTAATATTTATAAAAAGTAAAAGGTTTGAAGAAGACATTTATTTATAAAAGCAGTCTTTCAACAATAATATTCGAAAGTAAGCAAAGGGAGATATTTCTTATTATGTAGTTTGCAAAGCCGTAAAGCGTCCTGTATCTCTCAATATTTGTAAATTAAAAATTTCCAAATTTCTTGCTAAATAGAATCGCTCATGTAATACTAGAACTAAAAAAAAACAACTGTACTGGATGCGACAACATTGTTCAAGGAATTATGGAATAAATGCGGGAAAAATCTGTGTTGGTGGTTATCAGCCCAAGAAAGAAAAAAATTAGAAATGTGGCTTAACAATTACTAGTTTGTAGCCTTTTTTAACTCCTTGTTATAAATCAAAAAATTAAAAAATTGCAAGTATCATTTTTTAAACTCTTAATGTGTGGATGTTTTTGGTTTATTATTTTCAGGAATACTGGAAAAGGAATATGACAAACCGACTAACAAATCTCGCTCAAACAGACGAATTTCAAATTTGACTTTGACATATCAAATTTTCTCGCCAAGAAGGGTTTCATTATAATAAGGATTTCTTTGCAAACCAGTATGGACAAAAAGTAATTTTTGATCTATACCGTTCCCTCTAATGCCTGACTACACTATAGTCAAACTTTTCCATAAGAATAGCCAAGATTTTTTCAATGATTTTGGGTTCTGTCTGTTTTCCATCATATTTGTATTTTAGAAGCAGATAGTTAAAATAGCAAGGGTAATGGAAAATAGTGTTTTCCTTCTAATGGTGCAAAGTTTATTTTTCTACAATCCTTTATCAAAATATAGGATTTTGACTCTTCCCTTCCCCTCTTCTCAAGAAACTTTCGATTATTCTTTAACCAGACAGTCCCCATTTAAATACAAAATAATTATTCCTAATCTGAAATTTTTTTATTAATCAATAGCCTGATCTTCTCTAACTCCCCCCCCCCACCTTGAGAAAAAATCATGGGTCTTTTTCATATTATGGGATATTTGTAACTTACAACAAACTCTTTTTTTTAATTGATTTTTCTTTGTTTCAGTAATTTGTTACCAAGTTCCAAAAATTGGTTGCAAAAGCCCCTGGCCATGTTGCCATGTTCTTGTTTGAATTTTTGGCCAAGTTCAAGTTTAATGAAAAGGGTGATTTTGGAGGAAGTCCAATCCCTGAAGTTAGTGTGTAACATAGTAATTTATCATCTTCATTAGTATATACTTAGTTTTCAAAAATGTTACAAAATATCAATTCAATTGAGGTACATTATTTCAATCATTTCCTCAAATAGTGCATGGTACCTGACTATAAGCTAAGAATGATTCTTGTCAATAGTAATCAATCACACAAAGATATTAGTACTTGCATAAAAAGAATGTCCATTTTATGGTCTCACTGTTGTCTCTCGCCAAATAGTTATCCTCTAACGAGCTAATAAGTTTTTTTACTATCTGACTCTGCTAATGATGTATAAAGCTTTTATTTTAGCGTATATTAATTACTCTTGCAATGTTTGGGGTAATACAAGCATGTCTAATCTAAAATCATTAAAAATACCACAGAATAAAGCAGTTAAAGCTGCTTTCAGGGTTCCTCAAAGATATCTTTGTTACACTCTACATCTAAATCCTTGGGTTCGTGGTAATCATTATAGAAAAACTTAAGTCTTTTCCCCACTGGATATTATGCAAGCAAATGTCTTAATTCTAGATGACGTTCAAAGGCGTCACAATACACCCTACAAATATATTCTACTTCCAATCAGTGGTTATAGTCACTATGCATATGCCATTCCATTGCAGACAAAGAGAGGTGTTGAAGCTGTTCAAATATTTAATTTGCTATACCTCTTTCTCATTTAAACTTTGTATATTTCATTTACCAGGAAAGAAAATGGAAGGGTAACTTTATATTACCCTATCAGAAATCTCTGGAATAAGAAGACGTTTAAAAAATGTATGGAAGTTTTCATGGAACAAAAGGTTTCGATCAGTGATGAGGTGAAAAAGCGAGAAGTGGAGGATCAAAAGAATAATAAATAATATATACATATTATTGTAAATATTTAGTAAAACGTTAAAAAACCATTCATTATATTAGACATTTAGAGAGAGATATAGAGATTGAGATGAGAGTAGTAATGTAGTATGCACTTTTGTGGGCCTGTCCAATGAAGTACATATTATTAATTTTTATTAATGTAAAAATTAATTTTTTGATTTTAGGGCACCACTGTCTCCTTGGTCCAACAGCAGGTGCCGCGTTTACGCATACAATCTTATAGGACGATCTATCCCTTCACAACACTTTGAGGTGTGCACAGCTTTGCCATATGTCCCATATTCGAACCCAGAAAACGTTTTTGCAAAGAATTATAAGGCAGACGTTTTAAAATCAATTGGAAATTTAATTCTAGGACCAAGCTTATGATCAATCTGGATACTGTGATCCTATGAACTGTAAGCGAATACAGTTATTACAATTCTTGTTAAATATATTGTACTCCAGAACATTTAATGTTTCACACGTTGTCAGAGGTGTTGAATATTACTAGATTTTGAGTCATCTCTGTTTGGTCTCTTCATACACAGGGAACTGTTGTTTATTTGAAAAAGTTAATGAACTGGATTTAGTATCTGTATAACGCATTACGAAATGATGATCTATTCAATATTATCCAGTGAACAGTAAAAAAATACAGTATCATCAGTTAAACTTGTAACTATGAAAAGATAAAAAAAAATCAATTGAATGTATTGAAAGTTTGTGAATTACTTGCAGAAAAATTTGATAATCCTCGTTAATTGTGTGATGCTAAGTAACTAACCACAGTATAGTGATTATTGTCCCAGACGGCCAGTAGAGAGAAAAGAGGACTAGTGCATCTTCGCAAAACACGCTCAGACATCAAAATTAAGTTCTCTGAAGAGAGTATAGAGGAGCGGATTATTGTTATCACAAACCACCTAAATGCACTAAAAGAAAAGTCCAATCTTTGGTTCGCACATATTGAAAAAGACATGAAACTGATTATTAGTGACGAAGTTTCGAAAGTATCTCTTTGCAGTCCCATCCAGACAGTCTAGGTGACGTAGTCATTGATGGCATTAAGAATTATATCTATAACAGCCTGTCTCTGGATTTAGAAAAAATGGTTAAAACTAAGTTAGCTGAAATGGACAGCCAGCTCAAAAGTATTGAAACAGCTAGTGCTTAACGTAAATTCGACGAGTAAAGCAGTTCAGACTACTATGGTGAACCTTGAGGACAAATTAATTTGTCAGAACGACACTATTGAACAGAGTTCTCTAAATAATCAGATTATGGTGTTTCGACTTGACGAGGACGTTTCGATCCCAGAAAAAACAAAAATAAATTTCTTGAATTTTGTAACTCGAAATTCCCGGGAATCCCACTAGCAGCTGATGACATTATCTCAGCCCGCAGGATTGGTCAGAAAACTAACACTACCGTTCGTCCAATCATCGTTACTTTCTCCAACCTGAAGCTTTCATCAACCGTTTTGAAAAAAAGAAAGAACTTTAAGGGTACGCGAATTTCAGTAAATGAGTCCTTGACTAAGAATAAACTCACTCTTCTTTCCTATGCTAAGGGTAAGCTAGGCTTAAGAAATGCTTGGACAATAGAAAGATAACATATTTATCAAAACTGATCATACCAGACCCCGTAAGATAGAGACTAAAGATGATATTGATCGGGCTGGAGCATCTGTTCCTGCCAGTCTCAACGCTTATCATGCTTAGTGTAGTTCTCATTGCTTTATTTTTCATTCTTCTTGTTGTTTGCTCTTCATTTGTCTGTCCGTATTTTATTTTTTTTCACGCAGTTTCGTTGTATTGTTTGTATATTTATGGCTATTTCAACACGGCCATAACTCAAAAGCCATACTCAAACTCGATATTGACAATGATTTCATTAATCTAATATCTGACCTTTTTTAATTTTATCCGAGGGCAATGTTCAACTGCCAAAAGTAGTTAAGCAACAGGCAAAGCAGAATCGTTCCATTGTACGTGCCTTGGCTGGCAAAAAGAAAGGAAAAGATTTTAAATAGAAACGTCTTCTCCAAGCGGGTGGTAGCTTTTTAAACTTTTACTACCATTAATTGCCGTACTTGTAAACAGTTTTCTATAGATGGCTAAACCCTATAAATTGACCCCAATAGAACTCGCTCTTTAACCAATGGAACACTTTGAGGACAATATGAGTAAATTCATTAATGATGAGAATATTGGGGATGATAAAAAACTGATTTTACTTCAAGATGCACTTCGACGAGAAGACAAACATAAACCCTATCATGTAAGAGCAGTCAATATAAGTGTGGTTGATCACAAAAAGGAAACATCTCTTCAAGATTCTAGTGCTGTTGCTGCTGATGGAACAATAACACAATCAAAGAAGGAATTGAATTCAACAGCGTCAAGTATCCAAAATCTATTGCCACACTCATATCGTGAACAAAGTAAAAGACTCATAACATATCTCATGAAAAGTTGTCAAGATTATATTGAAGTTTTGAAGTTCATAGCAACGTGAAATGAATTATAATTCAAGGGAAAAGTTATAATCTACTTTATTTAATTTATGATATGGTTACAAATCGTAAAGGACTTTTATCATTTGACAGTCATCTATACAACTTTTAAATACATTAAACTTCCCGAAAAGTCTTATTAGCAATAAGCAAATTCTAAAGAAATTAAATGAACATAGTCCATCAACAACATTAAAACAAGATGAAGAAGAAACAGATGAAGATTTTAAATCAATCTTTGAAAATACTAGCACACCTACTAAAAACCTTGATTTGATGACGACACCGATGTTGGCTAAACAAAAGCGGAGACGTATTGATCTCAACTCATCATCACTCACTAGTATGCAAAAGGGTAGCGGACATTACATTACGTGCTTGCGTTCAAAATGGTTGACGTTATGAAACATGTTTATGAAAATAATGGTGAAGCGGGAAGTTTAAGTTCCCCCACCACGCTTTCCAAAGTCACTGGTGTTGACACTAAAAGTGCACAAGAGTATCTACAAAATGAATAAAGTTAAACTCTACATCGAAATCATAGGGCTCGTGGTAATCATTATCGAAAAACTTAAAGTACCAAGGACACCTAAAATGAAAAATAATTCATTAAATTGGTCAAGTGCAAACTTACACAGCCATAAACGTCTTAAATTAGTGAAAAACCGATAATTCATTTTTTTAAGGAGAAAGATCACCAGTTTACATAATGTGCTCCAATAGGAAAGTTCGTGGCCAATTTCAAAAATAAAGAACGTGTCCTGTTAAACAGCAAAAATGAACAAAAAATAAATAAATCAGCATATGGCCTTAGAAAGTGTTGTTTTCTTGTATGTTCTTGTAAAACAGAAATCGGAACCTAGTTCAGCAAAGCTCTTTTCTTTGAAAAATACTTTTAAGGAATGCTTCTTGAAAAGAGCTTGGCTAGACTAGGCCTAGTCTTGATGTTACTAGGATTTTTGGCACTCCAGGATCTTTTAACCGTGAAGCAGTTTAAAAGTAAACATTAATGATTCTAAAAGAAAGTATCAATATATAGGCTACCCTATTGGTAGTTTTGCAGACTTAATGACTTCCACTGATAGCTTACCTTATGTAAGCTAAGGTAAGACACATAGTAGGCTGTGTGATTTGCTTGAATATTTTGATATAAATCTACCTCATAGTTAATATGTAATAGTAGCATATACCTTTTATGCTTTTTTTTATATTAGAAATACAAATTACTTGGGTGAGCACTGTTTGACTATTAAAGTCATTGGTTCTTTATACTCTAAGCAACAAATATTGTTATTTACTCTTATATAGAAAGCACTATAAAGTCAAACAATAGACAATATTGTGTTTCCTTTAAACATGGAGAATGATATAAAGTTTTCTGTATAACTTTTTAAACATCAAATTATTATAGAGAAACATGAATAAGTTACACAGAATACTTTTTGGTTTTCTTATTTAATATATGATCCACTAAAATGTCATACAAAAGAAATTAAATTACCCCACTGATACATGGAGAAAACAACAAAGTCATACAGATGGCTTTTCATAGTTCCAATTGTAGTCCAGACAACTTGGTGGTCACATGTCAATCCTAAAACTTAGTCAACCTACCTGAGAATTTATATGGCTAGGAAAATTAGGCTTAGGACTCTTCTTCATCAGCAAGTTCAGTAGACATTGTCTGATATGAGTCAACCCAAAAATCCTAGTCATCTCTATTGTAATTCAAATAGACTTTCCAAGTAGGCATGTCTGCCTAGAGTCTATAGTCAGTTTGACCAAGTTTTAGGATTAACATGACCACTAAGTCACCTGGACTTGCAGTCCTCAGTCAGACAACCCAATTTATAAGCCAAGACAGTTACACTAAAACAGAATTAATTGAAAATTGGTTGACTGAAAAGTTGCCTGGCCTTGTGTGCAAACAAGTGGCATAGGGTCTACCCGCCTAAAGTCTTCGACTGGCAACCCAGTTTATAAGCTCAGACACATACACTAACACAAAATTCACTCAAAATTGGTTGACCCAACAAGTTGCCTGGATTTGCAGGTGAACAAGTGACATAAGGTCTGCCTGCCTATAGTCTCAGACAAGGGCAGCTGAGTTTTAGGATTAACATATGAACATCAAATTGCCTGGACCAACAAGCAAACCAGCAACCATAATAATAATAGATTGAATTTTCAGGATATATATCCTATAGGCATTCTAAATTACGGGCATTTACTAGTGAAAAGGATGTCACACTGTTATACTAAAGAAATGCAAGAAAAAAAGGCACTGTTCTAATATCTGGGGAACATGCAAGAAGTGAAGTTTGGTTAATGCTAGTGAAATAAAAAATAATAGTATAAAAATATAACAGTTTTGTAACAAATTTGGTCTGTATATTTCCACATTCGGGGGGGGGGCGTAAAGCAGAGCATATAATAAATACATAACCTAAACTAACCTATGTACCTTTTTTCCTCCTAAACCCCAAAAAACTAAAGCTTGAATATAGATGCTGGAGTGAGAAACCTCTTGTTTATAGAGCATAAGATAGGAAATTACTGGGTAATGTTATCTGATCTTGGCTTTTCTCAAGTTGCATTCTTGCATGTTGCCCAGATATTAGAACAGTACCAAAAAATGTTTAATGGAACAAAAACAGGAATTATATTAAGAACAAAATTAGAGAGTCATGGCTTCTCTGAATGACAAATGATGATAAAATAAAGCAATACTATTAGATCCTTATCTGTCATTGTTATTATGTAATACGTATCATTGTATTATGAATCATATACAATATATTATTGTATTGTTTGTACTTGCCAATGTACACTGTTTATTCTAATTCAGCATTAGGCCACATAATTTTGGGGTGCCAAATATATGAGGGGGTAGAAGTTGCCTCAGTTAGACTTTGAAAAATACCTTCTTATTTCTATTTTGCTACTTTTTATTTTATCATGGCTAACTGGTTATTTTTGTCCCATTTACATTTTGAGAATTGGAATCACTGACATCATTACTAGATACAAATCATCAGCGCAACTGGGTTATATTTTGTTTAGTGAGGAGCCTGAATAAAATACTCTTACTTAGTTAGTTCATAATAAATAAATTATTATAGTTAATAGACTTTGAAGTTGATGCCATGAGCCTATACTTTACTCCCTCCCTCCCCCCTAATATTGAAATATGTAGCCTAAGTCAGCTTCAATCATTAGTCAGCTACAAATAACCTATTTTTCTCCCTAGCCAGTTATTTAAAGAAGCAAATTTTTGAGCATACGGTTACTAGGTTTCTATGGGCTGTTCTGAGCCTTCTAGACCCTTCAGGGCTCAAAATTTAATAGTCCCTGTCTAGTGATTATTTAAATATAAAAGATCATGAAAAATACTAATTATTTTGAATTGTGCTGAAACGCTAAATTTTGTTGAAAACTCTAGTCTAGACTATGTGCAAAAATATGGTGTTGATTTATAATTCAGGGTATATTTTTCACCATTTTGGAGGGAGGGAGGGGGGGGTCTGGATAAACTGAGCTATATATGGATTCACAATGGAATTCTGACTATACGTGTGTCTATTTTTTTAGGCCAGACCATCTTAATATTAAATTAGGCTAATCAGAAAATTTATCTTTTTTGAAGTGGCCTAGTCTACAGAATTTTATAGTTTTTCTTTATAAAGGGTGATAGCACAAAACTAACAGAAAGATGTTGTAAAACTATATCCTTTCCTTTGTAAGGTAATGAACCTAATAGTGAAATAGGCCTTGGTTACCTACATTTCTATAGGCTAGGCATAGGCTAATCTACATAAACTGAAGCATTTTTTATCCTATTGCTTACTAGATGATGAATCTTCAAATGAACTTCTCGGCTCCTCGGGAATTGTGCTATGATCTTGGACAACAAGAGAAGCTACATTGGGTGTCACAAGAGGCTGGAACTAGACCCCGGCAACGCGCCGATGAAGGAAGACCGGTGGCGGCGGGGTCAAAAACAGCATGCCGCGCCGCCGGTAAGATGTCGGCGGCGCGCCGCCGGTAAGAGGTTAAAAAATTCGTAAGTCGCTGGCTGGAAACTGGTCGTTATTCATCAAGAAAAGTAGAAATCTGGTAGAAACAAAATGCCTGTGGCGTTTCAGAACCCTTGCATAATACGAGTAGTTGAAGTATCTATTAGCTATGTATTCTTAACATAAATAATTATCAAAATTAGTAGTTTTTTTCATCGAGCATTATTGCATACAAAACTTCAAATTACGTATCACAAAATTCGTTAGTTATCTGGGTAAAAACTTTGAATATAGCTTTGAACTTAGAAGCTTGATTTTTCCATAATGTCCTTTGCCTATCATCTTTAAAACGGTTGAAATGGGTGACTTTGATATTGATTGTTTTTTTTTTGCTCTTTTGGAATCTTAAATACATCTTGTATTAAAAACTGGTTTTTAATAACAATTTTAAAAAAATGAATTTTAAAGTTTTGTTTTGGCTTCTTTATAGAATATATGTCATGTAGGCTAAGGCTGAACTGCTGCTTTTTTATTGCTTTTGGCTGCTCGTTTGGATATGATTCGTTTTTTCTTTTGGGGATTCATTTCAAATTATAAATTGATAAATATCTAAAATCAGTCAAATTATAAAATGCATCTAAAAGGAGTAAATTTATTAAATTGAAAAATACATGATGAACAGTTCACATTAGAACACTTCAATTACAACGAAACAAAAAACACTTAATGATTTATTTGGTATGAAGAAAAATTAAGTGCCAGCTATTTTCTGGTAAAAAAAATGAAAAGTTCGTAAGTTTTAAATGTAACTAAATGAAATAATATGCATTACTATAACCATTATTTTTAAAACAAAGGATTTATCCAAAAAACATCCTCTCAGACAATAGCCCTTTGTTAGACGAAATAACAAGCTATCCCGGAATAAAACGAAGGTAAATTCAAATTATATGGCAAGTTCCAAATTGAAAATTCAACAAAGTTTAGACCTTGAATATGTGTTATGTCTCCACACAACACAAGAACCAAATAACTGGCGTAACCATTTACCGTATGTCGTATTCACCATTAACACTGCATATTCAAACCCCCTATTCTTTCTACAACATTTCAGGGACTGAATAATTTATATAGATTCAATAGAAACCGAAAAAATGTATTATGATCTTGATCAGTATAAACAGAAAATGATATTAAGAATGAAAAAGGAAATAACGAAAGGAATAAAAATAGAATTCACAAAAGTAACACAACAAGAAAAATGTGATGCCATAATTAAAAAAAACCTAAGTACAATAAAGAAGATATAGTACACATGGGAAAAACCAGTTTTGATGGGACAAAAAAGTAAAAAGACAAGATAGGGCGAATATTTTCGAGTAATAGAAATACTCCCAAGTAATCTTACTTTTGTTCTAAGGCATACATAGGGAAAAGAAGTAGAGGTAGTACACCCTAAAAAAATAAAACAAGGATATTTTCCAAAACAGTGGAAATCTGTGCTACAATTAAACGAGGCTATAAGTAAAGACACTATTGCGCCCACATTTTTAAAGAGATCGCACCAACCTTTAAATGATCATAACAAGTAAGAGGAGCTAAACGAGTGTTTATTGTGCTCCTGGTTAGATTTTTAGAAATCATTTTTAGAAATCAATTCATCTGACAGAATAGAGCAAAATGTCATGATCTCAATTGGAATCTTAAGTCATAGTTTCACTTTGATGATTCTCTTAATCTGTTATGCTTAATCTCATTCTATTCCAAACCAAACAGTTCATGAACGGAAAAGGTAATCTCAAACATTAACACTACAGAATTAACCAAAAAATATTTACTGAGAAGGAAACTAAAACACTATATATTTCCGCCATAATGAGCCGTCTCAATAAGTAAATTCAAACCTTTCAATGATTAAATTCAAACATAATGAACGTATCTTATTGAATCAACATACAGTGAATTGTTGTTAATTTTTCTTTTTTTTACACAAAATTCCTTTTTTCTGCTTCGATCCATATTGTAAAACGATATTCTTAACTCATCATTTATTACAATGAACGTGTTTTAAACATCCTGGACAAAGAGGAAGGAAATTTACTTGGAAAAAATCTGGAAAAGACTAAAGGACTTGGCAAACTAGGAACAACTATAATTAGTCAGTACCTTTGGAGAACTTTATCCTCTCACGCGTTTCATGATTAAAAAAAACAACTTTAAACTACTTCCTTCTTTCAATAGCAAACCTTATTAAAAAGAAAAGAAACCAATGTACAATATCAGTAGAAAAAATAAGTTCCAAGACGATTTTGACACAATACGTCTAACTTGGTCATTCAGTGGCTGTACCTAATTAGGAATTTTTGAACACTATCACATATGAAGTTTTGCACTCATCATGAAGTGAAACTACCTTGTAAATTGGCTCATCTTAGCCTTATACAAACAAATTCTAAATAAATAGCAAAGAACAAAAAGTAATACTTTAATAACCATGTTATTATAGGCCAGTAAAAGTACGGTTTGACCGGGACAAAATTGCAACAAAAGGTTTTTTTGCACCAAAATGTTCAGAAAAAATCGCTGAACAACATATCGAAAATCCGCTAAAATCGCCCACCGGGAAAACTCTCTGGGGCTGCTTAAAGGGGGTGGTAGGGGGCGACAAAATAGGTTTTTTTAATTTTGACATTTGGGAAGCTTTGTTTACACTAAAATGTTCAGAAAAAATTGCAGAACAACAAACCGAAATCCGCTAAAATTGTCCGCCGGGAAAACCTTCTGGGGCTGCTTATAGAGGGTGAAAAGGGTGAAAAATCCTTTTTTCGATTTTGTTATTTCAGTGAAACTACCAAGCACTCCGCCTCCTACTCATTTCCCACAATCGTTCTTACGAATGTAAGGTCACTAGCAAATAAAATGGATGAACTACAAATTAGTCTTGACAAAAACCAGATAATTGTTTGCCTTACAGAAACATAGCCTGCCACTAAAGATTTTTGCTCAATTCCAAATTATGACTCCCATTTTAAGCCCAGATAGGACAAGGATGGTATCCCTTTATCGCATGGTGGAGTGGCTTTTTTTGTCGGTCGAACCAACCTACAACTATGAGTGTACCCCCGGTAAAAAAAATACTTTGGATTATTATAGCCCATTGCTATAAAATCGTTATACCTATTTTTAAGATTTAATATGCGGTTGGTTTAACAGTTATAACTGTGTGTATTGTAACATAATTAAGTTACTTCCTTATACCTAGAAAAAAAACGAAGCTTATGAAATTTTTTGAAAATTTAATAAATTTATAAAAATGTATTGTGTATATTTATCTTGAGTAACCAGTCAGAAACCTAAACCAATCGTGCACCAAACCACTCTCTGGAATACACTGTGATACAAAGTGTTTTTTGTGGGTGGTGAAGACATCTCCTCACAAGAATGCAGACGGTATTGTAATTTCCTTTTGTTGGCATTAAAGCTTGTTCAAATAGGCAATGTTTAGAACTCCTCCCCTGGTTCCCCCAGACCCTAACTCAAATATTGCCGAAAAACTTCCACATTCGCCCCATTGTTACTGGTCAAGTCTATCGCAAAGCTCACACGATGGGTCAAACTCAATGACAAAGACAATGATGAGTGGGCGGGGTAATGTCGCTATCAATGATGAAAATGAAAATGCTTTCAAGAGGTCCTTTCTAGGAGCTCCAAAAAAGGAAAAAAGTCTCCACAATCAAAACTATTTCCCCTCCTCCTGCTCCAAAACCAACTTTTCCTTCTCAAAACCTCGGAATATAGCTAAAAATTTCTCCTGATAGCCCCTTTGAGATAAATAAAATTACTCCAAAAGGGTTGCAATTTTCAAATTGTTAAAATCAATGTTATCTCTAAACATTAAACATGATTGATTTTTGCTAATAGCTCTCCAAGATCGTAAATCAGCAGACATACTCCTCAATCTAAACTCATTCCTTAATGGACCAATTGATAATGCACCATCGACCCCCCCCCCCTCCCCCCATCACCTAGTAGTTTCACATGCCCCCCCCCCAGACCTACCTTGTCCTGAGAGTCAAGAAGAGCTTTATGACCGAGATGGCACCCCACTACAAGTGGCAGCTGTCACCCCCCAGGCAGACGATGACTCTAAGGTCAAACACACAAGCACATCTTTATTATTTACACTGAGAGAAAAAAACAATATCCCAGACCAGATATTCCTCTTTGGGCAAATCAAACCACACAAGCCCTACAGGCCAAAGCCGATCCAGTGCCAAAAGTATCTGAAACTGGGTCTACAACACACAAATGCAATGAAATCCTCCAAGCCTGTAGTAAAAGTTCCCATTCCTAAGTGAATGTCAATATAGCAAAACTATTTAAATTAACAACATCTCGAATTATCTTGTAAATACAACAAATGTTTTCATTCTATGGATTCCACACCTACCAGGTGTATGATTAATAACCTCAACCCGGCTGTCAAAATCATTGCAGGAGTATCTGGTGTTTTAGTCAGTATTACCTCTTTACTAATGATACATGAACATGTGAATACACCGAAGTTTCATCCGAAGGGGGTTTCTACGCAGGAACCTCCGTCCCACAAACAGTTTTGTTCCCTCGTTTGAGAAGTTTTTGATACTAGACTCAGTCGCCTATAATTTTCAAGATTAAGTTGTTTTAGTTAATTTTCTGTTTATGTGATGTTGATTTTAAAAGTTTTTTTTCTTTAATTTTAAATCAGTTATTTAATTTTTAAATATTTAAGAGTTTTATATTTTAATTTCTCTAGTTTTATAATTAGTCTGGTTGTTATATTTAGAAATAAAATATAATCTTGATAACGATGGCTATGTCTGTGATTGATATATAGCGCGTGCCTTATCTTTTGCTGTGACAAGAACTGTCACTGATCGGCATGACCATCTAAGGCGTTTGACCATAAAATTGTTTTAGTTGAGTTAAATTAGTGCAGATGAAGAAGTTATCTTGGGTAACGAGAAGATCCATCAGGTGATCGATCGATCTTTAAATACCGCGGTCGTAATATTAGAGTATATGGTGTATCTTAAATACAACGAAACATATGCCAAGTATGTGTATTGCATGTCAAAAATGTTTATGACAGATGGGAAGATGAGTCTGAGAGCCAAAATTAGGATCTTAGAAGCTACACTGATAACAATGATCAAGTATGTTTCGGACAATTGCCACTCAAAATACTAAAAATGATTTATGAGGTGCTTTCCAGAAGAATTGTCATCGAGCAGTCTTGGTTACCCGTCTGACTGAACTTATTTCAAAATATGAGATGTGTGAAAAATCTATCCCACTTATTAGGGCTATAAGGAAAGGTTGAGATTACTAGAACACTTTTTGCAGATGAAAGATGACAAATTGCCGAACATTATTCTTTTTGTCTTGCCATCTAGACTACCCAAAGAGTCCAGCCTAAAAAAACTAAAATGACTAAGAAATATCCACTGAAATTGCCCCTACTAATAAATATCAAAACTAAACTGTTACTAATTTATTTTCTAAACTTTCAACTAAAAAATAGATCCTTTTCAATTCGTCTCAAACGGAAGTAAGACAAATCACCTGTGCCCGGTAAACTTGTGCTGCATTTGAGTTATAAGTACTACTCGACAACAAACATACCCGATGGTGCGGCTTCTTAAAAAACAGAAACTTTTGTATTTTTAACTTAGTGTCAGCTAAATGAACACTTTTCATGATTACATAAGTTTTAATAATTATTAAAAGTCGCGAGAACATAGGTGTCGACCAGTCAAGGTATCTTAGACAGGCCCGCATGTCAGTCCAGAAATATTTAGGAAACTAAATACAGGTATCAGATGTAAGTATTTGTTAAATCAATAAAATGTGATCAAATGAGGCAAACAATCTGAAAATATTTGATCATCAGTATTGTTACATGGCATTATGAACTTCTCAGCATTAAATAAAAATCCATCTTAAATGAATAAAAGTCAAATATAATTTACTTATTTTACATTTGAAGATAATCATTTACGTTAATCCTACATCAAAGAATTTGTGTTTGTATTGTTTGTTTTTATCGTTCCGCTTCTGTTAAGTTATACTATAATGATTTTAATGATAAAAAGCATGGTCAACTTTAATTAATTAGTTTTTATTATTTATACAAATACAAAACGAGATACATCCTTGAATGTAATTTTGGGTTGACTGATTGGTGTTCATTTGTTATGTCCACGAATTTTTTCCAGCCACTAGATCAATACTTTGTTTTAGATTTTTCCTATTTTACATTTTTACAGATGAAAAGCATTGTTATCAAATTTAACTAATTCGTTCTGCTTTTTATTTATATAAGTAAATATTTATATAATTCAATTATTCTACATCAAAATTGGAGCTATTTTAAGGAATTTATTTGAGTTAGTTTGTTATTTTGTCCGTGAATATTCGCTAGTCTCTGGCCAAAGCTCCTTTTCACAGCCACTACACAGCCCGGTGTGGAAGAG
Organism: Artemia sp. Qi Xiang Cuo; assembly: GCF_049724085.1. Taxonomy (NCBI): domain Eukaryota; kingdom Metazoa; phylum Arthropoda; class Branchiopoda; order Anostraca; family Artemiidae; genus Artemia; species Artemia sp. Qi Xiang Cuo. Next base: position 4,005,988 of record NC_142812.1, read on the forward strand.
CCAGATTTCCCGGTATTATTTAAAAACGATCAAAAATTAAATAAAAAAAACAAGTTTTTTCAACTGAAAGTAAGGAGCAACATCAAACCTTAAAAGTAAGAAAGGATGCTAGAAAATCAGTAGGAAAAACAGTCGGATAAATGAAAAAGAAGCTAAAAACACTAGTGTGTCAAAAACATAAAATTACTCAAAAGTGATACTACAATGTGTAAAATAGTGATTATAAAGCTGACTGCGGATAAATGGTCATTTATTTTACGGGTTTGCAAACTTTAAGAATTCTCTACTATATAATCAATCAACCACGAGAATATTCATCAAAATGTATTGTCACTTGAAACCGAAACTTATTTTTAGGAATAAGTTTAGGAAAATATATTTAATGGAAAGGACTTTCTCACGAGAAAACTCCCTGGCGAAAAACGGCTTGCAAGAAAATAGTGGGAATTCCTAATAAGAAAAGCAGAAATCTAACAAAAAAATAGCGGGACGTCCCTTTTTCAATGACGATCCCTACACTACGAAAGAAGGGAATACCACGAAAACACCCCATCAGGTAGCTGCCAATTTGAACGCAGATATTATAAATACCATAAAAGGGAGAATGTCTGTGCGGTTTTAGTGATGAGGGATAACTAGTAACTTTCCTCAAATGACCCAAACACCTCTGGAGGCTCAGGAGGATCAAAGCTCTCGGGCATGTTAAACGAGCTAAGTTCAGTAACGAGAGGCTCATGTGCATACAGGACAATCTGAATCAAATCAAGCTGGCATGTGAATAAAATCAGATTCCACTCCAGCGCATGTTTCACGCTGGTATTTAAAAATCTGGAGCGGCAAAACCAAACGTTAACAAAAAGCTTACTTCGGATAAGTATAAAGTAAACCCTCTACAGCAGCTGCAGCTGACATCTATTTTCAAAGCGTTGCTGAATAACTCAGTAGCGAAAATATATCCAAACGAATTATTTCTGTGCAAAGTACAACGTTTCCAAAATTTGGTGTGCTTAATTTTTACTTACTCTGAACTAAATTATAAGTAAAATCTTTAAGTTATGCTGTGTCAAAGGAGGGAGAGAGTTAGGGGTTTGAATTCCTCTCCCTGAGATTTTTGTCTGATTTGTAAAAACGTGAAAAAAAATGTATACAATAAAAATTTTAATGGGTTTTTTAAGTTCGGTTCGGTCATTTCGGAAAACTGGAGCGGAAAAAACCAAATGTTACGAAAAAGCTTACTTTGGAAATATATAAGTACACTATCTACAACTGTAGCTGCCATCTATTTTCAAAGCGTTACTGAATAATTATGTAACAAAGAAATACCCAAACAAATTATATCTGTACAAAGTTTGACATTTCTAAATTTTGGAGTTTAAATTTTTACTCAGTCTAAAAAAAAGTTATAAGTAAAATCTTTAAATCATTCCACTTAAAAATAAATAGCTCACACTTCACATATGTGTGCTCTGACAACAGCATATCCCACATATAGCTAAAAGAATATCTTGTTCAGCAAAAAATTATTTAATTTGGTCTACAAATGAAACAATGAGTGATTTTTTTCTTCAATCATCTGCAATTTCAATATCATACATAGATACACAGAAGGACCCTTTGGCTAGGAAATTGAATTTTGGCTTCACAAGTATAAAACCATTCATTTTAATCTTCCCCCTCTAAGTTCAAAACTAATATCAAAAGCATTATCAATATAAGAAGATTCAATATCAACAAATCATTTTTCGAGCCTCAGCATCGGCAGACAGTCTCAAAGATAAAGGGTTAATTAGAAAAATCTCCCAGGGGACTGGACAGCATCCAGAGTATTAAGAATATGTGTTTTGACTATATAATTTGATCACAGACAATGACATTTTACATCTTATGTATCAGCAAGGTTTTCAATCAGTGTTCAGCGCCACAGGCAAATCTCAAAGCAGCCATATTGCTCAATTAATTTTTCAGTTGAGCTAGTTTTAAGTTTTTTCAAACCAGACATAATATAATAATTTTGAGGACCGCCCTTTCCTTAAATTTAAGAAGAACATTCTACTTTGTTTCATAAAAACATAAAACTTAATTTTTAAAGATACGTTTTTCATTAGAGTTGAACATGTCTAACAAAAAAATAGAAATGTAAGCATTTTTCTAACATTTTTCGTGTGAGTACCAGATCTTTGTTTCCTGGTGTGTACTTTAATTTACAATCCCCGGTCCACAAGACATGGTAGCAATTGTCTACCATGGTAGCAATCTACAAGACCTGGAAATGTCTACCGTGGAAGCCATGTCCCTTTCGGTGTAAAAAAAGGTACTGTGAAAAAAGTCTTTCTCAATTTTTGTCCGTGTCTGCGACTTTTTCACATGTATGTCCCACTACCCTATCCGATAATTTGACGTTAATATTTTTAATATTTTATTGTTAGTTCCATACATAATACATCCATACAAAATAAATACAAGTCATTTAAATGTATGTCGTGGTTGCCAATGTCGATCAAACTTCACAAGAAAGGGGGTAATTTGAATTTTTAAGGACATGGTTAAGAATTCTTTAGATCAAACATTTAGGCTTTAGAAGGCCTTCGGGTATTCTTTAGATTGTGAAGGGGGGATTATGGCTTTTTTTTCTTAAGTGATGCAGCTTAAAATTACGGCAGGGAATCAAGTAATGACCAAATATCAATTTTCGAAGAAGCAAATTATTTCAAAGAATTTGAATTTTTCTAAGTAATTACTAAAAATTTTTTGAGCATCATATTTAGCCTCTGCATGATACATCAGCTCATATATTAAGAAAAGCTATAAAAATCGTAAAATGACTTTAATCAGAATTTTTAAATTTAGTTAAGTGCGAATGATTCAAACTATTGACTCAGACCTCCAAAGATCTCTACGATTTATCCCATATTTTCAACATAATTTGTGTGTTTTTCGCTTCTCTTTCTTTTCTTTTTTTGAGCTGAGCCTCATTCATTTAAATCACTTTTGTTAAATTTCAAAGACCGAAATTTAAATTTGATTGATCGGTTAGTTTATCTTTTATAGGACACTAGGCCAGACAATCAAAAGGTTTTAATTTTACCTTCAAATTTTGTACTTTGATCAATCTAATCAATCTGACGGAGAAAGCATAAAATACAGTTATTTATAATGTATAATTGTTCTAGTGTTCTCGAATTCTAGTAGCCTATAGTCAAGGTCAGTTTCCTTCATCTAATTTGGAATTTCAACAAGCATTGAGACACTTTTTGAGCTCTCTTGGTCGAGAGAGACAGCTATATCTTGGACTCTAGTCTGTGTGTTTATATCGTTTTATATGTTTATATGTAATCTAAGTATTTATATCGACTGATACTCTGTATTAGAAAACTCCTAAACTTATTTTGTTGTTCATTCACATCAGGTACTGTGCCCAGTTTGTTTCAAAGGCAGTTACAGCTTATAAGGCAAATTTTTAATTTGATAGATTAACTTCTACACGACTGCTCCTAAACAATCCTTAAATACCTCTGAAGGTTGCCATTTGTAGCACGGAAGTGGTATTTTAGCACTATTACAGTCAATTTTTTGACGGTAGCACTGAAACTAGTTGTGTAGCACGTAAATTTTTGGCTATTACAACACTTTCGTACCCGACCGTGGTGGCAACCCTGGCCGAGATGGGCAATGAATACTTGAAATGGAAATTTTTTTCTATTTTATTATTCAGTTCCATCGGGTATTTTATGCCCTGTTATGGGGACAGTTTCACCTGTCCCCGAACCTGCCCTGTTTTGCAGGTTCTTTCCGGGTACATTTAGGGGATAAAAATAATTCTTTATCCGTCACATTTCTGGGAGGAAGAGTTGCCTGCCCTCTCCCATCGTCACCATCCGTTTGTAGCTTGGCAGCCAATAATTTCACTCGTGCTTCAAGGTCTGCTTTTTTCCCGGACGTATCTAGTCCATGTTTTTCGAGAAGAACGCGCAGAATAGGTACCGTAAGTTTCCCGATGCTATTCGGCGATAATACGGCCAAATTTATTTCGCCGTTTTCTGGAATATTTAACTGTAACAGTCGTGGCAATACTGTGCGGCTATTTCCTTATGCTACGCAATTCGAAAAAAATAACACTAAATGTTCCTTATATCAAACGACTTAATCTAATCCAAATGTTGAACTAATTCGACGAAAAAAAAAATCAAAAAAGAAAGTCCACAGGGAAATTTCACAGCTTTAGCAGGGTTATATCCGAAAAAAATTTGGCGTTAACATAACGAAGTCTGAATCAATACTGAATACGGCTATAGGCGGTAGTACTGAATACTACTGCTTATAGGCGATAGACGTGCTACGGACTATTCAAAACCACCCAAAGATACTTTGACTGCTGCCTAAGATACTTTTGGTGTTTTAAGTTTCATTATTTTAACTTGGGTTATTGTCAATTTGAATTTAGCATCATTAACAAGTGTTTAAAGATCCATTAAGTTTCAACTATTCTAATTATTTTTTTTTCTCAATTTTTTTCGGTAGATGCCTATTTGAATGTTAGTATCGTTAACAAAAGTCCCGAGAGAAAAAAAAGAAATCTTAGATACGTTCTAAGACCGTACTGGCTATACCGCCGAGCCGTCCTAAATAACAAAAAAAGAGAAAAAAAACTACAAAAAACAAACTAACCTTTCGAAATGAAGGCTAACAAAGGAGAAGAAAAGTATTTTGTTAGCGTCCACTTCGAAAGCTTGTTTTAGTTTTTGCTGGGTTTTTTTTAGCACTTAGAACGGTTTAGAGGTCATTTCCACTGTATCTGTCAGAATTATGAAATAGACTAGGGCAGTATCGAATTTTTGTAAGTGTTTCCTCGTAATCGAAAGAAATTTGATAAGTTTGAAGTTTTTTCTAAAATCTAGAATTACCAATCTGTTGCTTCTCAAAACAACTACAGAAGCTGCAAAAAGACAAGGGTATTAAGGTGAAGCTTTCAAGGAATATTTTGGCAGATGCTGAACTTAACCAAAACACAGAATGATCATGTAGATTGTCAATAGGCTGATAAACCAATAACACAATGACATCTCACATTATTAAGTTCGACCTTTCAGGGTAAGTTGTGACAGATTTTGAACTAGCCAGAAGACTATATTGCTCATATGTTACGGGCTCATGCTATTAATAAAATCCTTGGCCATGAAGCTATTCACAGCACAAAGCCTTCTGGTGATAAGCTGCTTGTTCAAATTAGTCAATATGCAGCAAAGATTTTCAGCGATGCGGTTCCAGCCGTATTGAATAGCTGTGACGTCATGATTCAAGAAAAGAAATTTCATAGCATTGTTAAGGGGGTGACCGCTAATTATGAGGCGATAATTTTTAAGAAATATGAAGGTGTCATCGACGCTGAACGTTTGGGAAAATCCCTTGGTGTGAAAATTTTCTTTTGTGTATTTGTTACATTAAAATTTGTATTTCATATACCTTACCTACCTCCTTTGAAAATGGCTTTTGAGCTGTTGGTTGTTTATCCTGACGTACTTGTACTTGCTAACAGCTATTCCGCTTAATAAATATGAATTCTAAGTATATCAATTTCTTCTATATTATGCTGTCATACCAAGAATGAAAGAAAGGGTGTCCCAGGAGAGATAGACCCATACAATATTTTTTAAATGTTTCGGTTTTGAGTCTGCAGTCTCGCAGTATTTTTTTTTTTTTTTTTTTTTTTTTTTTTTTTTTTTTATAATGATTAGTTACTTAGTGATAAATGACTGAATTAATTGCAGACGATGCAAATTTTTTCAGTTTCCACGTGAAATCAGCGTGTCATAGAGTATGTTCCATTACGCCTGACAATACTCAAAGGAGAAGCTCTTTGTTCAAAATCCGTTTTTATCAATCTATGTTACTGGGACAAAATTTAAATAACCTAATGTTGAAAAGATTATGCGGCCTTAGATAACTTCTAGAAGCTATAATACTTATAGCACAGTCCTCTTTAACGTTTCCAAATTTCATTTCTGATAGCCTAAGGCTGGTAAATTACTAGTGCTACTAGTTTAACTACTAATAATTCACTCAGGCCCCAAGCCTCCCAAGGTAAACACAGCTGCACATGCTCCACCTTGATTCCAATTTATTAAAAGCCTCCCTTTTTACACCCTTCCAAGAAGTTCCAGATTATCTAAATCTCTTCTTACGACATCTTTTCAACCCGAACTGCTTTTCATTCGGCCCTAGATGGAGGGACGAAAACGACAATCTCTGGCGATGTGTCATCCTGCATGCGACAAATCAAGCTAGGTAAGCGAGCATCGTTTTCCCGTTTTCTTTGTTTTTCTTCTTTAAATAGAAATGGATTTTATTTGCTAAAATTCTTCATAAACTGAAGTTAAAAAATACAATAATCTAAGTACGAATTTTTTATATTCAATAGGAAACGAGTTGGGTTTTTTGTTTGTAAGTGTTTTCTGATATGGTCTCGATATATTTCTTATAACAAATGCTTATAATAGTGTTATTTATTGGTATGCTCAAACCTATTTATGTAACGCTAAACCTTTAATTAAATATATACATTCTTGAAAAAAATGATTTAGTTAAATTATGATAAATATTCTTATTTCTATGAGACCTGGAAATATTTTTAATTAAGTAAATACAATTTATGAGATAAAATGATGCTACCTTTAAGCTTAAAATAAGTAGGCAAACTGCCGAAAAAAAACTTTTTAATTGGTTTTTCTTTCATTTAAAAACGAAATATGTGTACGAATTTTTTATATTCAATAGGAAACGAGTTGTTTTTTTTTAGCAATAGCGCTCATCCTCTTATATCTCCACTGAACTGTTTTATACTAAAGCAGCGAATTAAGTATTCTACTGTATGTAAATTCATGCATGTAAATATGATTGTCCAGTGTCATAGGGCTTAAATGATAGCTTTATTTGAAAAAAAATGTTAATTTTTTTTTAAACCAAAACATTTCACAGTGGAATCGTTTCAAGAATCAGGACAATATACGCGATTCCTGATACGAGTCTGGTCATGTGAAAAACCATATGCAAATTACTAAATACAAATTCAATTATCCAGTTCCAGGGAGTTCAACTTATAGCTTTATATACATATATATATATATATATATATATATATATATATATATATATATATATATATATATATATATATATATATATATATATATATATATATATATATATATATATATATATATATATATATATATATATATATATATATATATATATATATATATATATATATATATATATGGATTCTCATTGTCGCTTGTCTTCTAACCGCAAAAAATTTGAGCCTGTTCTTGATTTCATGGTGTCACCATAGGCTCGATGCAACCACCATCGGAAAAATAAAAAATTCTTCCTTAAAGTTGTGACCTTTTTAGATCGTTTAATTTGCCAGAAATGCCAATATCCCAGTTAAAGAAAAAAAACTATGTAGCCGATTTCGAAGTCAGGCACTCGGCATATGTAGGGCTTGCATATATTGTTTCTTGCATATATTGTTGGTGTCGAAGATTTTGATGGTGTTGTTCTTCCAATGTGATATTTCTTTCTTCTTTGCTTCCATTTTAACTCGTTCTTGTTTTTGTTGTTGCACGCCTTTTGTAAATAGAGTAAATACACTCGTATTTTATGCTTAGCTATTTTCCTTTTGTAATGTTCCATGCGTCATAGATATAAAAACGATACGTTCGCTCCTTATTCTCTTGAAATATACTTATAAATTTGACGTGAATCATATGGTTTTTCTTTTAATTAATAAGTCTCTTTGTATCATAGACTATATCGATTTGATTAAACGAAATATCGATATTTTTGCTTTTCATAGGAGCACCACCAACTTGTGTTGGACTATATTTGATATCGATATTAAAATACCAATATATTGGAACAAATATCGATATTGAATATCGAAACGTATTATCGAAACCGATATTTTTTAGGGGTCTCTACCCCCCTATATTCCCCGCAGAAAAACCACCACATGAAAATTCTACAAATTTTCAGGATACATCTTAGAGATTCTTTGTAGGTTTGAATTCTTTCATCTATAATTGATTTTATTTATCCTTATCTTACATCTTGCCCTGTTATCTTTTTCGCAAGAATTCACTTCCGACTCCTGAGTCAGATACGTGTGAATTATTACCAACTGAGAATGAAAAGTTCGGATTTTGAATGTTGTCAAAGCTGAACTAGCCGATCAAACAGGGTGAATTTTCTCAGTCTGCAAAAATCTGTCAAGGAAAAAGAGCTATCCTTCATAGATAAATTAAGATAAAATTATTAAAATTGCCACTGAGTGGGGGATCAAGGAAAAGGTTGTTGCTGTAGTAGCTTAATGAAATGAACCGTACCAGCATGAATTTGTCCAAATTGACTTGCATTCCAATTTTACAAATTCTATACTCTTCTCCTCTAAAGATTAGTTAATAAACGAATAGCTGGTTGACTGAGAAGAGCAGAGTACCATGGGTGTAACTCTTAATTCTGAGTTTAGAAATTTTGCCTGTCCTCGGTATAATCACAAGTTCATTTTGTTTTTAAGATTTGTTGACATTCTTATGTCTACTGATGAAGTTTCTACCATTTTCCTTGAGAAATGGGACAGATATTTGCAGAAAACTATTGTAGGTGATCACGTTGAGCTTGTTTTAGATGTTCAGAACCTCATCTTAGCAGAAAGACACGGGTTCCGTTGAAGAACGCGAGACATTTTAAATCAGCTGCCAAATACTTGATCAAGAAGTTCCCCAGGTCTTCTAATAGCCTTCTTGAAGCGCATAGGTGTCTGGATCCCACAAAAGGAAAAGAGTAGAAGTCTGTCAGATATAGTTGTGCTTACTTGAGAAACGTCGTTAGGAGTAAGCATTGGCAATGTTTGAAGTGATTGGATATTGCTGCAAGACGAGACCTCAGTAGAACCATCGTCACTACGTATCAACCCGTTCTTGCATCAAATCATCTCTATGACGGACGCTTTTGGTGGGTAAAAGTATACGCTTTTGTTGACGCTTGTAAAGGCTTTGTTGACATTATTAAACAGCAGTGCTGACGTAGAGAGGGGTTTTTCACTCTCAGGAACACTACTTCCGTCAGACAGAGCCTCCGTGTCTGAAAGAGTCCTGAATACGAAGCGGTATGTGGTTGACGAATATAACTCAGATGGAGGCAAACCCAAAAGGTTTCCTTTGGCAAAACCAAGTAGAATCAGATAGAAGTTTACCTTTATTTGATCAATTTCAGTAAACTACATCCATAGCCCACTGCTTTTAAATCGTTCACATTACAAGTTGTTCAGATTTATCAGGCCTTCTGCACTCATCTGTCTATGCAAGTTTTTACCTTACATTTTGGTAAAAAAGAAAAACATATATATTTAATCCCAATATTATCCCACTGGTGATACTTGAGTACAAATAATCATCACGGTTTTTCTACTACTAACAACTCACCTCAGTACCAAGGTGCCAGAGGCCAACACAGCTACGCACGCTCCCCTTCTATCTTAATGTATTTAAAGCCTCCCTTTTTACATCTTCCTACCATAACTGCAGATAACCTGCTTTCCATTTAGCTCTTGATAATTGGTCAAAAAGGGACAATCTTCGGCAATCTGTCATCATTCATTCCTAGAACTTGACCAAGCCATCTCAACCTTTCTCTCATTATAGCCTTAGAAAGCAGGATGGAACTGCCTTTTTCGTACAGCCTACTGTTTAAAATGTGGTCAGTCACCCGCGTACCCAGAACAATCCGTCCGCAATTTTTCTTGAATATTTCAACTAAAATTTCTTTTTAGGAAAGGTCCCATTACTGACGGGCTTATGCGCAGAAAAATCCAATGGGCAGCCAACATATAAATTCGACGCTTTAGCTCAGAGATTGCATGACACCCGTATAATTAATCTATTTGGCTTCGTAAGTATTTTGAAACATTTGTTCTAGAAAAAGATCCTCCTACTTCCTCCACTTATTCTCGCCTTTGAATATTATTAAGAAGACCTATACATCTTGCAAATATTCATCTTGTATTGTGTAAAAATATTCATGCAAATATACATCTTGCAAATATTAACCCTCCTAGCGTTTGAGAGTTTAACCGTCTTTCAATTTTTTTGCAGGAAAAATTAAAGAAACAAAGTTTTATTTTTGTTTCAAATGAAATTAAAGAGTGACATTAAAATTAAAATGTACTGAATTTACACCTATAGTTCTAGGCATATTCCCTAGAAAATTCCCGTACATGCAAAATTGCGCAGCCAGAGGGAAAGCACGACGAACAAAAAGAAGACAAAAAAATTTTCTATTTAATTTAAATAACATACTTTTCTAAGGAATTTTATTTAATGTAACTTAAAGCAAAAGTTGGTAAGACCTGACTAACGTGTCATTTTCTATGAGCAAATATTGAATAATCGTTAGTACCAGATAGTTCTTCCATCTTCCAGACCAAGCCTGATTTCTACGTTCGAAATTAAATTTAGATACAACGCTAGTACAACTTTGAGTCCAAAATTTTGTAGCGATTTTGAAGTTGCTGTTTCTTGTGGGCCTTTTTGCTTATTAATTAGAGGGCTGATTGCTAAAATTTTATGAAAAAATAAATATAGCAGATATAGACGTAAATAGTTTTGTTCATGCTTAGGGTATGAACAAGGAAAAGGAATTTTCGATAAATTATTTTACTGAACGACCTGCACTCGAATGAGGGTTATTATTATGAGATTCCTCGTTACTAAAGGATAGCGGTCAAAAGCAAACAAAACATCCACAGAATAACCAGACACTGCGTTTTTAGGTGGTTTAGCCCCCCTTCCTAATTTTATTTTTGCGTTTAAAAGAAAGCGGCAGAAAGCCAAAAAATATCCATAGAATAATCCAGACTGACAACTATTTGATAATTGCAAACACCAAACCAAAAAATTAACATAAAACAAATACAAAAATTTTCAAAAAAATGTCTAGTGGTTTTATTGTTAGGCTTGAAACACGTGATCTGTTCATAGTAAGTAATGATTTACTATGGAGTAAATAACGATTTACTAAATACTGATAATGATAATTATGTGAATAATGGTAAACAATAAAAAAAGTAAATAAAAATAACCATCATATACAGTTATTGTTACTTGCATGATCTATGCCCTACCTATTATTTTTCAAATTTTGTTCTTCTGATGCTCAATCCTAATGCAATAAACGTATATCAAAAAAATTCAGCACAAACTGGGCTCATTTTGCTTTAAAAAAAAAAAATAACAAAACTCAAAATCTGTAAATTTTAGTCTTTATTGACAACTTCCATTGCCAGATTCAGGAACACGTCAATGAAGACAGATGGAATTTTCCCGAATCTTGTATTATCGTTAATGTCAAAAACTAGATACGGGAAAGTGGGCAAATTAAAAAAAAAAACACAGGTAAGCGTGGAAAAAGCAAAATGAACTAAAAGACTGGCTGAAACTTATTGATAGTGACGCTAATTCAACATACTGCCCAGCAAGAGAGCCGGTTGTTTTGTTAGTGTCTTTTAGCTTAGCGTGAGACAAGACAAAGTGAAGTTACACAATAGATGGAAAATATATAATTTGGGCAATATTTTTTCACATTAAGGGGTTGGGGGTAAAGTATTGGACAATGTGAAGTTAAAAAATGGTTCTTACTACATAATATGCAGAATAATTGCACCTAACATATTAGGCATGCAGACCCACTATACTTTATCTCCCCTCCCCCTTTAATGTGCCAATATATAGCCCAAATTTATTTCTAAAGTATCATATTTTTGTCATACTTTGTTATTTGTTGTGTTATTTAAACAACAACATGCTTGGCAACCTAATCATTTAGCATATTGATCATTTAACAAATACTAACCCTGTTTGCACTACTGTTTCTCAGTGAAAGAATTATGTTTTTCTAGATTAATGAAGAATGTAGCCGGAATATAATCGCGCAATTACAACTCATGGATGCGTCACCAAGCCACGAACCTATCACTATGGTCATAAATAGGTATTTTCATTTTTTTTTTTTTTTTTATCTAATGCAAACTTGAGACGCGTTAGTCGTTTACCCAGTACTGTTTTTCGGTTGGTCAACAAGGATAACTTTTGGTAATCTGGCATACTTCATCTTCTGAACAAGTCCTAAGCATATTATAGATTCTTTCATTACAACCCTAGAAAGCAGAATTGAACCACATTTTACCTGTAAGGGGATCATTGTTACCGGAATAAAAATTTACACAAGTTTAATATAAAATGTAGTAGCAGCTGCAAACGTTTACTTGCAGCTATGGGGGCCAAAGGCCACGGCTATTCTACGCCTAATAGCCATATCATGGTTCACCAGCCGTGGGGGAATTTTTGCGTAAGTATAGATCGACGACAATTTATTTTTTTGCGTGTCTTAATTTGGGTTTCCTTTCTAATTTCCCTTTTTTACTTTCTTCTTTTCTCCTTTATTCTTTTCTTGGGTGTATTAATTTGCTTTTACTTTCTATTTTTCCTTTTACTTCCTGCTTTTCTCCTTTTTAATTTTTTTATCATTTCCATTATGCACATGATAGATGTAGATATACCTGTACACAGGGGGGGGAGGAGTAATGGGGTATGAGGAGAAATCCCTTTACATATGGAGTTTTTTTTTAATTTGGGTTTACTTTTTTGTGTTGTCTTAATCTGGGTTTCCTTTTTTACTTTCTTTTTTTCTCATTTCCTCTTTTCTTTTTTCCTTCCTGTTTTTGTCTTTTTTAATTTTTTATCCTTTTCATTATACACATGGTAGACGTAGATATACCTGTAAGCAGGGGGGGGTATGGGTTTGAGGAGAAATCCTTCCTGATTGTTGCAAGGAGGACCTCTACCGATAAAAAAAATATAACTAAATGGTGTCTAATATCTAATATAAAATGTAGTAGCCACCTGGGTGTTGGACCTATTTTATGTAGTTTTCATGTTGTGATGGCTTTGTATTAAAACGACCCTCTGTATTCAGGTTCGACATAATAAGAACAAAAAAAAAAAAAAAAAAAAAAAACGTAAGTAGTCAAGACTGTAGGTATTTTTTTGCAGCTAAAAAAAATGTTTGAAGAAAATGAATATAAGTCATAAAAATCATCCCTTTTTATACATCAAGAGATTCAGATTTTTATGCTTATTTTAAATATACAAGTTTCATCAAGTTTAATTTTAGCCATCAAAACTTACGAGCCTGAGAAATTTTCTCTTATTTTCGAGAAAAGGGGGAATATCCCCTAAAAGTCATAGAATCATAATGATAATCACGCCATCAGATTCAGCGTATCAGAGAACACTTTCATAGAAATTTCAAACTCCTTTCTGCGAAAATGTGGAATTTTGTATTTTAATTACCCAGCCATGAAAAAAAAAAACAAAGATAGAAAAAAAAAAACAAGACTGCGGCCCGTAGAGACAAGATAAAAACTAAAACGACGCGGATATTTCTCCTGTATGGAAACGAGGCGTCTTCAGCACAAAAGAGGAAGGATTAAAGCTAAAAATAAACTAAAAATAAATAAAACCACCACCAATATTGATAAAATACAATTGTTGCGATTGTTAGTTTTATTTCTTTGCATGTTTTTTATGAAATTCTAATACTTTTAAAATTATATAGTAATCTTTCGTTTCCCATTTATATGGGGTCGCCAGGAAACTAGGAATCATAAATCGGATCCTGAATGAAACGAAGCCCTTGTTTAGAAGAAGGATTCGAGACTAAAAGCTGTTTCTCAGTTAATCTTTTTTTTATTTTCAAGTGATGGGGGTGAGGTGAACGCATCTTTACTCATTTATGACTGGATGATGTATTCCAAATTCACAGTACAGACAGTTTTCGCAGGAAAGGCATTAAGTATGGCCAGTTTGCTCACAACTAATTCATGGTTGCACCAAAAATTCCAGTTTGCACCAAAAATTCATGGATGATGATTCACCAGCCACGGGGAAGTTTTTCTGTAAGTATAGATCGACGACAATTTATTTTTTTGTGTGTCTTAGTTAGGGTTTATTTTCTAATTTCCCTTTTTTACTTTTTTTTTTTTCCTTTATTCTTTTCTTGGGTGTATTCATTTGGGTTTACTTTCTATTTTTCTTTTTAATTCCTATTTTTCTACTTTTTAATTTTTTTATAATTTCAATTATGAACATGATAGATGTAGATGTACCTGTACATATGGGGGGGAAGCATGAGGAGAAATCCCTGTACGTATGGAGTTTTTTTTTTGGTTTACTTTTTTATGTTGTCTTAATCTGTGTATCCTTTCTACTTTCCTTTTTTACTTTCTTCTTTTCTCCTTTTCATAATACACACGATAGATGTAGATGTACCGATACACAGGGGGGGGGGGTATGTGGTATAGGAGAAAAAATTACTTATTTTTGAAAGGAGGACCTGTGCCGATAAAAAAAATATATAATGAAATAGAGGTCAAAAGGCACTCTTTTAATGTTTTGACCCACCCTATACCATCCAGGAGTGTATCTATGCACACCTGAGTATGCAACTCGTAAATGGGGTTTCTCTTGTCTTTTAGGTTATAAACGATTCTCGTAGACGGCGTAGTAATTGTCGTCTGAATTGGTAAAGATCAAGGGAAAATTGGCAACTACCAAGTCTTACAACAGAGTGGACGGAGGTGGTTATTTTTTACTTAAGCCAGCTTCTCACCACGGTGGCCAGCGTTTACCCCCCTCCCCCCAGATAATATCCCCTCCCCCCCGCCGAAAACACCCTCTCCTTGGAAAATACCCTCCCCCCTGTGGAAAATAAGGTTTCTAAATTTGAAACTTTAATTTTAGTTTTTTTTTATAGTTTAAGTCAGAAAATAATTCTTTCAAGGTATATGGCCTCTAAAAAATTACAGAAATATAGTGAGGTATCTGGAAATTTTTTTAACTAAAAAAAAAAAAAAAAAATCCTAGTATACGGTAAACTAAATCTAATGTTTCATTTAAGTGTTTTTTGAAAAAAAATCAGTGCCGACCCAGGAGCATTACGGTTTCTGCCTAAATGAAATTTATGCAACCTGGAACTAAACAAGCCGAATCGTTGGGGGTCAAACAGGTCGGCCCAATACTAGGATATTTGCATCTGTTAGGAAGCGACCATTTCAAATGCAAGATAATGTAGGTCGCTAGTATTGCTGCAATCAAGATGTAATACACTCACTGGGATATTTCATAGATCCATCGGGAATCCCCTCCTCTGACCCCCCACCATAAAATCCCTCCTGAAAACGTCTGTATATTTCATTTATTTGTTAATGGTGATTTGTGGTAGTTTTGCTCAAAATTTTCCCCGAGGGTATTTTCCGCGGGGGTTACTTTCCGAAGGAGGGGGAGGAGCATTTTTCGTGTGATAGGATATTTTTGGAGGGGTTTAGCCCCCCCCTCCCCATTCAGTATATTCATTTATGTTACT
The DNA here is from genome assembly GCF_049724085.1 of Artemia sp. Qi Xiang Cuo. Taxonomy (NCBI): domain Eukaryota; kingdom Metazoa; phylum Arthropoda; class Branchiopoda; order Anostraca; family Artemiidae; genus Artemia; species Artemia sp. Qi Xiang Cuo. The sequence goes on from NC_142812.1 coordinate 4,021,465, forward strand.
TTACTGTGTTCATGACCGTATGTTTGACTTTTAAATACACTTATTTGTTTATCTATCTAATATGCAGAATAATTGTACCAAACACATTTTGCATGCAGACCCGTTATTCTTCCTCCGCCCCACCCCCCACCTAATGTGCAAATCTATAGCGTAAATTTATTTTTAAAGTAACGAAGAAACTAAAGTAACAAAGTTACTGTGTTCATGGCCGTATATTTGACTTTTAAATACACTTATTTGTTTATCTATCTAATATGCAGAATATTTGTACCAAACACATTTTGCATGCAGACCCGTTATTCTTACTCCACCCTCCCCCCCACCTAATGTGCAAATCTATAGCGTAAATTTATTTCTAAAGTAACAAAGAAACTAACAGAAACAACGAGTTTTACACAGGGTAAATTTGAGTGAGTGGCGCATAATACACAAGTAACAAAATTCCTACGGAAATTAAAAAAAAAAAAACTCAAACAAATTCCTACAGAAATTAAAAAAATAAAACTCAAATAAAATTCTCAAATTTGGAAAGCCTTATTTTCCACGGGGGGTATTTTCCGCGGGGGGGGTGTTCACCTAGAACCACGTACTACAAACGGTTTGCTACATTTGCGAGTAGTAATCAAGGTTATACTTCTAGCAGACTATGTTCCTTCCGGTGTATTTCCACCACTTTACGTTCCCTGACACCTTTCCATGGCAGATTACCAGACTGATTATTGCTATTGTTGTCAATTGAATATGGAATTATACAAAACCTACCAGACAAGTTTCCAGGCCAACCAGACAAGTTTCTGGGTCAACTATAAGTTTCTGGGCCTTTACGTTCCATGACACCTTTCCAGAGCATGTACCTATGGATTTGGGGCCTTTACGTTCCTTCCTGTGCTGTAGAAAACCGGTTCGTCTTGTTTAGCTGCCAATATATATCAATTATTTTTGTGTATATATTCAAGTTTCAGATTAGGATTTTCTACAGTTTGAATAGTTCATTCATTCTACCAGTATCAATATTTTTGCAATCATTTACATAGATATGGAATATTCTAAGCAACTTCTGGTGAGTAAAATTTTCTCATTGTTACAATAAAAAAAAAATTAATTACCTAGGGCTATGTATAGTCTAGAAGGAGAGCCCTAGACGCACTTAGTAAATTTTAACTTAGGCTATATCCAGGAGCTATCTTCTTCTTTTTTCTGTGATTTTAAGTATTTCGTAATTATGGTATATAAGCTTTACTGTCTATGCATAAAAAAAAGTTTCTGCATATAAAGACAAGTTTCTGGGTCAACTATAAGTTTCTGGGCCTTTACATTCCATGGCACCTTTCCAGAGCATGTACCTATGGATTTGGGGCCTTTACGTTCCTTCCTGTGCAATAGAAAACCGGTGCGTCTTGTTTAGCTGCCAATATATATCAATTATTTTTTTGTATATATTCAAGTTTCAGATTAGGATTTTCTACAGTTTGAATAGTTCATTCATTCTACCAGTATCAATATTTTTGCAATCATTTACATAGATATGGAATATTCTAAGCAACTTCTGGTGAGTAAAATTTTCTCATTATTATAATAAAAAAAAACTTAAGCGTATAGGGTGAGATATAGGCTAGAGGACGAGCCCTTTATATACTCAATAATTTTTAGTTTAGGCTATGTCCAGGAGTCTTTTTCTTCTTTTTTCTGTGATTTTAAGTATTTCGTAATTTAGGTATATAACTTTTAAAAGCTTTGCATATAAAAAAAAATATATAATTGTCAACTTTTTTGTGTTTCGATACTATGGAATCGAAGGTCCAATGCCCACCGTTAATATTTTGAATAAGTAAGAATTGAGCTAGCTAATTAAATTTTGTAATTTTTTTATTTTAAATTTTGAGGGTTTAGTACTGTGATATTCGTAATTTAGGTATATAAGTTTTTAAAAAACTTTGCATATATAAAAAAATGTATAACTGTCAACTTTTCGTGTTTGATACTATGGAATTGAAGGCCTAATGCCCTCCGTTAATATTCTGTCTCTTTTGAAAATGCTAAAAAAAAAACTTAAGCGTATAGAGTGAGATATAGGCTAGAGGACGAACCCTTTATATACTCAATAATTTTTAGTCTAGGCTATGTCCAGGAGTCTTTTTCATCCTTTTTCTGTGATTTTAAGTATTTCGTAATTTAGGTATATAAGTTTTAAAAGCTTTGCATATAAAAAAAAATCTATAATTGTCAACTTTTTGTGTTTGATACTATGGAATCGAAGGTCCAATGTCCTCCATTAATATTGTGTGTCATTTTTTTTCAAATTTTGGAGGTTTAGTACCGTGATATTCGCAATTTTAGTATATAAGTTTTAAAAGCTTTACATATAAAAAAAAATTGTTTTACTAGTAAATTCAAATTTCAGGGGGACTTAGCCTACCCTTCCCTCAAAACTCAAAATTTTCCAAACTTTTACTTTAAAAGCTTTTCTTTTTAAATATTTCTAAAGTGCTAAGACACAGAGTGCTACAAATACCGGAATAAACTTTAGAGAGTAATTTATCTGTAAAAGAGGTTTTATTATTTCA
>NC_142812.1:4024528-4086159 GCF_049724085.1 Artemia sp. Qi Xiang Cuo
ATTAATGTTAACCACCCAGTAAACGAAATTGCAAACTACTTCAAAAAAACTGCCAATATGTCAGAAGAACTAAGCGAACTATTATTAGCGCAAAAACTAATCGAAAAAACGTAGAAATAACTAAATCTCTTCCTCAATATGACGGATTATCAGATATATACGAATTTAATATCCAATTTGCCCACTTTCTAGAGATAACTAGAACAGGGTTAAAACCGCTGGTAAGCATGCTACTCCTAAGATTAATAGGGCAAGCCTTGAGGTTTTTAAAACAAATTGAAAATACTGTAGGGGATGATAACAATATCCTAATTAATTCCATAGACAAATTACTAACAGCGTTCCGAGAAAGATTTATCGAAACGATTTCAACAAATAAATTAAAACACCGGACAGTATAAGTAGGAAGCCCTCTCTAATGAAAGGTAGTGATTGAAAGGGTAACAAATTTGAAGTATTTGGGAATAATTGTTGATGAAATGATTACACGGAAAGATTGTGCGAGGGCACTTACCATTGAAGTGATCCCAGGGACAGGTTATCTAAATAGACTAAAGCACTTTATTCCTCATAAAGCTCTTAAAACTTTATATTATACCGTCGTTTGTTCGTATTTAGAGCATGGATGCCCTCTTTTGTCAAATTTGTTTAGTTATAATACACGTAAAATCCAAATAATACAAAATCGGGAAGTAAAAACTCTATTTCCATATAAATACTTTACAAGTGATTCATTCCGACTGGCGAAAGTTCTAAAATGTTTCTAAAATATCTATGCTCCAAGTTGCAAGTTAAATTGTGTATTAATTCTTTAGCACCACTTGGACAAAGACAACTTAATATGTTTCAAATTGCTTCAGAATATGATTCAAACATCTAGCTATACAAGGTCACACGACACTTTCTAGACCAATCAGAGAGCTAGATTACTACCAGTACAAGATTACACGTCTATTTCTAAGCCAGTCAGAGCTAGAAATACTATCGGGAGTGACATTGCTTGACCTCTATGAATTTAGCTTGAACTTATGTAATACGCTTGTCGAAATCGAACTACGCCATATCTATTGAAACCTGACAAGTATACGCATCCAGCCTGCTAAATCTTATAAATTGGCACATAGGCTTCGCAAAAAAAACGGTTCGCAAAAAAAAAAAAATAAATAAAATAAAACAATGCAGACGCATTGAATTTAAGGACCATGTTGAACTAACCAAAGGATACTATACAAACACAGATAGTAATATTGCTTCTGCTACTACTACTACTACTGCTACTACAATAAGCGTGTTTTATTTATTTATTTTAATGCGTATGTTTTAAATGATTAGAAAATATACGTCGCTAATAATCCAGTTTTCGACTTTTTTTAAAAAATACGGTGATTTATACACTTTGAAAATAAGCTATTTTCAGGAGATGGCCCGAAAGGGATAGACTATCCCTTTAAAACCAAGTAAGATCCTAGGTTTTCCAAAACAGATAGAGAATTAAGATGAAACTTTCAGGGAATGTTGGAGTTTATTTCGATTGTGCTCTATTCTTTATACATTCAACATTCCAACATCAATTAACTTAAATGTAATTCATATTTAAGGAAAACCCTTCGACATCCTTCAAGTGACCCAAGAATATTCGGACAATGGAGTTGAAAACAACCCAACCAGTACACAATGTTTGAAGCGGTTCTCCATTAACCGAAGATGAAGAAGCGCAACCCATAGAATGTACCATTAGAGTTGAAAAATAGGATAGTTTTGTGAAGAACTGGGATCAACAACCACAAAGTTACGAACTTGATTCTAAATTTTCCAATTGCTAAATGGTTTTATGCACCAATGTTTTTGATCCGAGTAATACCAATACGTTTATACAACATTCTTTTGATCTAGCTTAAACCGAAAGGGGGAGATAGAAGAATAATGCTTCTTATCCAAGACTAAACTTCTTGATTTATTTATATATATATTTTTGAATGAGGAGCATAACTGATGGACTTGTAACCCCCAATCTCCAAGTAGTCCCCTCCCTCCAACTAGCCACCAAAAACCTCAACCTCCAAGGACTCCTCCCCCAACACCTCCAAATAGCTGACTTCAATTAAAAAAACCCTCAAATTTTCAATTGACAATATGTCGGCAAAAGCATGTTACATCATAATTTGAATATTTAGCATTAGCGACAAGTCATATAAAGTCAACAGATATCATTCTCCACTAATAGAACGTGTATCGGATAAACGGATTATTATATATTTTTTGACCCTTTTAAAAACAGGTTATTTAGATGTTTTGTAAATAAGCTATTTTCTTTATTATAGGGTCTTGTTGATGGTGATGATAATAATTGAGACGCATTTCCTTTGAGAGGAGAAGAAGCACAAGAATTGTGCGATCTTGTTAAGGGAACCCCCCTAAAACCGATGCTTTAGCTAGCTAATTCTACAATATCCACCCCAGCACCACATTTATATTATGATATCCAAACATTCCAGAATGGGCCAGATGATATATTTAATACGTTTGATTTAGACAAGGTGTGTTTCAATCCCTCGTGCAGTTGTGTTTAATCACCTTGTTAATGCTTATTGACTATATCATAATGGTTAATGACTGAAAAAAATCTTTATTACAAGTTATTTCAGTTTTAGACAGAATATCCGATAGTATATGAATTTATTCTTTCAACTTTGATAAACTCGTTATTGTACAACCAAAAGAAAAAACTTTTTTTAAACATTATTATCGAATTTTTTGAAAACTCACATACTCTTAATGACGATGCATATTGTGCTTTTACCGTAACATATATCAAAATATTTTTTTACAAATCATCCTCTAAGAAAATTTATAAATCTCTCTAGAACCGAGAGAGATTGACTTTAAAATTAAGGTCTCAATTTTTAACTTAATATGTTATCTGTAAGTGTATTTTAAGTGATAGTAGAATTTTTTTTGAATTCATCTCCAAGAGGGGGAGGGGATAGGGGCCAGTTTTTTCAAAATAGCTTTTACTCTACAAAAAAACTATAATTTAATTTCTTTTTAAGGATAATTGGGAAGAATGTACCCCTCCTGCCGAAAATAAGCCCCGGCTTGAGGATGGAAATCACTTACGTCCTTCTGTAATTAAATACGCCACACCCTCTACGTCCTATGAACAAGGCGAGAATACTATCACCGACAATACAAAACCCTGTATACAAGAAAATGAACTGGCAATGAACATGACGGTCTCACAAGAAGCAAATAAAGTGAGTTTTAAATTTATCAATACTTCCACTAATGAAAACGAAAAGTATCGCTCCCTTTGACGCTAATACTTCACAGCGATTTAATCTTCTTGATAACAGGCTGTAATTATTGAATCCTGACAACTATACGCGTCCAGCCTGCTAAATCTTATAAATCAGCAAATAGGCATAGCAAAGATTTCGCAAAAAAAAGGAAAAAACAATGCACACACATTTAATTAAACGACAATGTTGAACTGACCAACTGACACTCCACTCGCACAGATATTAATATTGCTTTTGTTTCTTATAAACTACTACTACTACTACATTAATTGTGTTTTTTTTATTATTACAAAAAATATATTTTACATGATATTAAACATAGTTTGACATTAGTCAAATTTTCGACTTAAAAAAAAATAGCATTATTAATAAACTTTGAAAATAATATATTTTCAGGATATTGCCTGAAAGGGATAAACCAACCCTTTAAAACCCTGTAGGATCCTAGGTTTTTCCAAAACAGATAAAGAGTATTAAGATGAAATTTTCAGGAACTGTTATACAAAATCAGAACCTACTACGTTCAATTAGATTGTAACTATGATATATCAGTACTACATAGGGGGGGAGGATTAAATTGAAACTTTCAGGATATGTATAGAGTGGTTAGGGGGACAGTGAACAAACAAATTGATACTAATCGCACAAAGATAGTGCCATTGCAACTGCTTCTGCTACTAAGCGTGTATTTTTATTTATTTTAATGCGTATGTTTTAAATGATATGAAAATATACTACGCTAATAATCCAATTTTCGGCTTTTTTGAAAAAATAGGATTATTTATAAACTTTGACAATCAACTGTTGTCCTTATAGGTTAGATAGAATGACATATTATAACTACCTTCTCTCTGACCTGAAGAATCAAGTCACGAATTACGTTATCTTATTGACGTGGCGGCTTTAATTGAAGCGCCACTGGAGTTTCGTGATATTCAGGTTGCTGAAACACCACCGATCGATGAATGGTACAGTAAATTTTTACAGGAGTGTGATGGTAGTGATAATTTAGATCATATACATTCTGACATTATAGATTATTCTGAATGGTCAGATAACTTTAAGAAAATATTTCAGTGGTGCTAATAATTCTTTTGATGTAGACCATAGCACAGTTGAACAAAGCAATGAAGTTAGTTCAGATCAAGGTATGCTAGAGAGCGATTTACCTTGGCTGAGTCCTACCAGCATACAAATTTTAGATAATTTTAGTCGTGAGTTAAATGAGATCCCTTCCCCCACAGATTTAATGGACACAACCCCATTTCAACCGAATTTAATTGAAGAAGAAAATAAACTCGCTTGCAGTGATTCACATAGTCCTAACACGTTAGAGGCTATGTTAAGTGAACTGTAGGGTTTCACTCCACACACCCACCCAAGTTCTGGGGAAGGTAATGGTGATGGTGATAAAGAATTCTCACCATCACCACTACCCGAATTTCAGTAAACATAGTCAATTCTTAACGCAATAGATCGTCAGACATAGGGACATTCGATGATTCAGTGACACTGGGACATTCGGTGATACCTGTAAGACACTGATGGTTGGACATCTTATAAGTGATCCACTATATATTGTCAACACAGATGTGGAAAAGATTCAAGCATTTCATGAGCACCCAATTCAAATCTGGAGACGGCGAGACATCATAAAGTCCTAAATTTCTTTAGAAATATTATATGTAAATGAAAATCAAGTTGAAGTCTACTCTCAGTATGTGAACACTGAACTGGTGGTCCTTCACACGTAGGTCGGGGATTATGAGAATGTTTTCAGGGATTGACAGACACTTTTGTCACTCATGTGGACAATTATAATGACACGTGGTGTAGGTCGGTGGTTATATTTGTTGAAAAAATAAGTGTAAGTGCTTCTAATCTGAAAAGATTTTTTTAAGGGGGGGACGTGGGGAGAGGGATATTGAATTAAAATATAATCCAGATTTAGAAGGGTGCACGGGTGTCCAACGAATCTTTTTCGAAACAGACAAAAAGTGTTTTTTGTAGGCATTTCTGATATCGGCTTTCTAACAAATTGGACCAGTGGGCCGGACATGAGAAAGAGGGGTCTGATTCCCCCGAGTAGATTTCACTTTTTTGACTGATAAATTTCCTGTAGCAATCAAAGGAATATATAGTTTTGAGTGGGCAAACCCGCATTTAAAGATTGGTGTTACAGTATTCCAATACGATACAGAATTTGAAGATGGAACACGTACTAATAAAAAGGCAGTGATATTTTCAGTACGGGCACCGTCAATTGAATCTGTGAATCACTAGATATGGCTGTTGTAAGCAACACCTAGTAAACCTGATTCAATTGGCCCTGTCAACCCAACACCAGATATTAGCGTAGTTATGGGGGAGGGAAAAAGGGGTTCAGGATACGCTACTATTGCCTAACGTGTTTGTATAGATTTTGGACTGAGTTAAAGCTAGAGAATCACAGGAAACATTGCAAACGACACGGATATAATTCTGTGGAGACTGTGGCTGGTGTCCGGTAATTTTTATTATTTATAAATTTTAAGAATCCACTTAAGAAATCTTTTTATATAAATGGAGACGTTGAGGATTAACTCACATATGTTAACGACTCCCAATATCCGAATCGTATCAGAGAACATCCAGCTATTGAAGTTTCTTATGCCCATGATCAAAGAGCATGGGCATATGAAAAATTTTAAGCCTATATGCTGGAACTGTGTTATCAAATCTATATATCTAAATACCCCCTGTTTCTTGAGCTTATAACATTTCGAACGATATGCTAGAGTCTGTAGCCTAGGTAACTATCTAAATTTGACATTTTACTCCCGCCCCCCACACCCCATTATTACCGTTTTTTTCATTAGTCCTGGTTTTAGATGCATACTTTCTTTATGGATTTTATGCTATATTATGGGTTTTTTTATGTCTTTCTGTTATATTGGCTCTTCCGAAGAAAACAAGATACTTGTGCATTATAAAACACACGAAAGAAGTCAAGTTCGGTTGATATGAAATAATATTAAAATATAATAGTTAAGAATGCTTTTCTCACAAATTTATAATGTGTTCTGCTTAGTAAATCTTCCTCGGTTTTTCCAAATAAAATCATTTTTTTTGTGGGAAATGAATTTTACCCCCCCCACTCTCCACTCCATTCAAATTAGGGGTATATATCTAAATACCCCCTGTTTCTTGAGCTTATAACATTTAGAAAGTAATGCTATAAGTCTGTAGCCTACGTAACTATCTAAATTTGACAATTCCCGATTTAGAAGGACGCAAGGGCATTCAACGAATCTGTTTCGAAACAAGCCAAAAATGTTTCATGTACACTTTTCTCATGTACGCTTTCCTCATATTAGTTTTCTAACCTCTGCGAAATGATGCTACAAAGAAAAACTTGTGCTGCTGGGCCGTGCATGGGAAGGAGGGGTCTGATTTTCCCCAAGTAGATTTCACTTGTTTAGCATAAAAATTTCCTGTAACACTTAGCATAAAAATTTCCTGTAACACTCAGGGCGATAGATATTTTCGAATGTGCCAACGCCTATTTAAATATCGGTGTAACTGTGCTACAGTACGAAACGGAATTTGAAGGGGGTATGCGTTCTCATAAAAAGGGTGTAATATTCCCAGAAAGAGCGCCATCTATTGAATTTGGCCATCGGTATATTCGTATTAAGAAGATATTCAGCTGTTCTCCGTATACAAGAACCTGGACCGTATTTTCCCAAAACGCATATGGTTACAAACCTATGCCGTGAAATGAAACAACGAAATCATAACCGTACTGTGATGAGTCATTTTGAAGAAATGATGATGAAAGAGCGTACAGCTTTAGACTTAGATCTAGCTCTAGACGCTCTAAATCTAAATTACTATAAAGGAAAATTGGAAAATGTTCGAAAAATTCACTGAACGTGACACAGAAACTTTAAAATTACATTTCAATGAAGCATAACCTCAAAACAGAATTGAAGACATTAAAATTTGTCAGGATACAAAGCAGATTAAATATTTGTAAAGAAAGTTGTAAGTAAACTCGTTATTTATGTAAAACTTCAAGCGACGGCTATGGTTTCGGAGTTTTTGCTTCTTCTCTACATTCAAGACTTTTTTTACAGAGTCAGTTGTTCGTTCATTTGCTTCCCATAACTTAGAACGAATAGATAACACGATAAAAACAACATCAATTCCTACTTTGACCCCCATTTGAGGTGATTCCACATAGATTATAAGAGCGAACTTTGAATTTTCTTCGCGTCAATCTCCATACACCTGTTTTAAATCACAGTATCTTGTTTGTTGTGGATCTTCCCTTGCTAAACAGCAAAATAGCTGGAAAATCTGCAACCAACTATATTACTAGTTACCGCAGCGACAAGTACCTCAACAGAGCGAAATTTTTACTTTTCGTCGGCCGCAAAAAGATGCGCAAAAGTGACAAATCACAAGAATTTAGAAAAGAGGTGCAGGAACAGCACAGGTCTTAGTCACTACTTTCTGTTATATTTTACCTCCAGGTGTGTTAGGTCCTAATATTTCATTAATTTGTTCATTAAGTTCCCAGTGCAACAGTGCCGTACGGCCGACTGAAGGCAGAAAATGAAGCCATCAGTACCTGTACCCGGCAAGCCCCTGAAAAACCGTTCTCTGCTTCTTATTTTGGGTTAAGCATATTAGGTTAAATACAAAACAAATCACTTTCAAAAAGGGACCATGAAGTAACAAATTTTAATCCGTTTGGTTTTTAAGTTTTATGTATTACTTTTGAATTTTTGTAAAACTCCAAAGTCTAACCAGTCTAAATCAGAAAAATTTAAGCTTTTATTTTGTTCTACTCGGGAACTTCGATTCTTCTCCAGCTGTAATACAGGCACCCATTTCTAGGCTTCCTTTATATCGATAAAGACAAATATTGCTTGTCTTTCGCATCAAATCATCCGATCCAGGTAAAAAGGGGTGTGGTTATTTCTTTAGTTGATAGGGTATTAAAATTAGCATCACCAGAATACATAAGCAATGAATTAATTTTTATTAAGGATATTCTAGTAGGTAATGGCTTTCCGGAAAATATGATTTCTCAAATAATTGAAAAAAGGAAAAAAAAGTTGATAGAACCAGAAAAATTATAAGAAGATGGGTCAAATCAAGAAACAAATTATATAACTTTGCCTTTTTTCCCTATATTTTTCCAAAAAGTAAGAAGAGAATTAAAAAAACATAATACAAAAACAGCATTTAAATCAGGAAAAACTAAAAGCTCGTTGTTAAATAAAGGGAAAGACAAGGTACCGAGAAATTTGCAAAAGGGAGTATACAAAATTCCATACTCTTGTGGTAAATTTTATGTGGGAAGAACACAACAGATTTTAGAAAATAGGCTACAGCAACACAAGAATGCCATAGATTGCGCTCTAAAACAAAACAAAACACCAGAAACGTTTGAATCAGCTGTTACAGAACATCTTTATAATTTTCCTCGTCACTGTATTTTATTTGATCAAACAAAAATAGTAGATACGTCTGTAGGACTTTTACAGAGCTTCAGGGAAATTATAGAAACAAAAAGATAATATATGGAGGTATTAGTATTAATAGAGATGAAGGGGATCTTAGGATCAATTCGATTTATAATAGTTTAATTAAAAACCAGGTAAAATTTTCAACCAGTACTATTTTTAATAATAGTTAAGATACGAAAGATGACCTTGCGGACAAAGGTCAGACTGGGTTAAATGTTGGGAAAGGTAAACGAACTGCAGCTAAGCTTGCAAGCAAACGAATCTGTTCAATTTATAATTCAAACATTGGGTGATGAACTTGTGACATCTATTTAGGGGTTATGGGCCGGGGGTTAGCTGAACTTTATTGTTTTAGTTTAAGTATAAATAAATTTTCATTTTTTGACAGATTTCCATTCACATACTGTGAAAAGGCGTGTTCCAATCAATATAAACAGTCGATATTGTTCATACGCCAGTGAATGGAATTGTTTATTTAATATGTGACTTTTCTTTCCCTATTTATTTATATTTGTTCTTTTGTTTGTTTAGTATGTTTTTTTATGTAAGAAATTTTTTTTTGTTTTTTTCCGTTGAGAAAAGCTCCCGGATGTGGGGCAGAAATATTCGGAGTATTTTGTTTAATTAAGTGTTTGTATTCACTGCTTCATAGAAATTAAAACCTGTTTTTCTTGTTTAATTTTTTGTAAGTTTAAATTTTATTTTTTAATTCTCGTTAAAGATTTTACTTTTACTTTCAGAACCCCGTAATGAGATCTAACCTCCTTTATGACTGTGTATATTAATTTGAAACTTTCGGGAAATGTTAAGCAGATGAAACGTGAAATAAAGAATTGTATGAAGTATAGTGGCTTTTAGAATAAAATCATATGACTATACATTTCTATGGTTCAATAAAATGTAATCTCATAGGTAAATTTAAAACAGAGTTTTAAATTTTTTATGTCTATGAAATTAAGAGCTGAAGTGGAAGCTTTTTTCATTTTCTTTGGTAAAATTCAGAATATAGCTAACTTTTTCTCTTCTTTAAGAAAATTCAGAAGAGAACTTGAACGTTTTTACACTTCTTCGAGAAAACTCAGAATTAAAGTTCAGCTCCTTATCTTCATGGTGAATATTCATGAACAAAATATAACTTTTTCTATCTTCTATGATAGATTTGGAACAAAACTTTAAATTTTTTCATCTCTTTGAGAAACATTTGAACTGAAGTGGAACCTTTTCATTTTATCAGGAAAAAATTAGAATTGATCTGCGAAATATTTCTTTTTCACTGCTGAATTGCTTGGTGTTGGGATATACATGAAGTTGAAAAGTAATGTATGACATCTCGGGCATGCTGGATCTGAAATTGTAATTTCAGAGAAATTCATTAACCATTTTGGGTTAACTTACCTTTTTAGGGAATGATCAATTAGGGTTCCCCAACATGTTGAACCTGAAAGTGTGTTCCTTAACATGCTGAATCTAAAAGTGTGATTTCCGAAAAATCCTTTAACCTTTTAGAATTAACTTACCTTTTTAAGGATGATTATTTAGGGTTCTCCAACATGCTGAACCTGAAAGTGTTCCCTGACATGCTGAATCTGAAAGTGGGATTTCAGAAAAATTCTTTAACCTTTCAGGTTAACTAAACTTTTTAGGGATGACCATTTAGGGTTCTTCTCTCCGGCTCAATTGTGAAACGTTGGTTAAAAAAAGTCCAGCTTTGGATCGAAAAATAAGCTATTTGCGTAAAAATTGAACTAATAAAGGTTGTTTGACCGTAAAATCTAGTTTTTGTAAGAAAATTATTGAGAATTAATTTCTCTGGCTCAAATGTGAAACTTTGGTTTGAAAAAGTCGAGCTATGGATCGAAAAATAAGCTATTTCCGTAAAAATTGAACTAGAAAAGGTTTTTTGACCGTAAACTCTAGTTTTTTGTAGGAAAATTACGGATATAATGAATAATATTAAGTAATCCTGTATCTTTGGTTAGGAAAAGTCCAGCTTTGGATCGAAAATAAGCTATTTCCTTAAAAATTGAACTAATAAAGGTCTTTTGACCGTAAACTCTAGTTTTTTCTAAGAAAATACATTTCTCTGGCTCAAATGTGAAACTTTGATTAAAAAAAGTCCAGCTTTGGATCGAAAAATATGCCATTTCCGTAAAAATTGAACTAATAAAGACTTTTTCACCGTAAACTCTAGTTTTTTGCATGAAAATACATTTTTCTGGCTCAAATGTGAGGTTAGGTTAGAAAGAGTCCTGTTTGGAGTTGAAAAATAAACCATTTCCGTAAAAAATTAACTAATAAAGGTTTTTGACCGTAAACTCTAGTTTTCTGTAAGAAAATACATTTCTCTGGCTCAAATGTGAAACTTTGGTTAGAAAAAACCAGCTTTGAATAAAAAAATAAGCTATTTCCGTAAAAATTGAACTAATTAATGTTTTTGGACCGTGAAATCTAGTTTTTTGTAAGAAAATAAATTTCTCTGGCTCAAATGTTCAACTTTGGTTAGAAAAACTCCAGCTTTGGATCGAAAATAAACTATTCCCGTAAAAATTGAACTAAAAAGGTTTTTTGACCGTAAATTCTTGTTTTTTGTAAGAAAATAAATTTCTCTGGCTCAAATGTGTAACTTTGGTTAGAAAAAGTCCATCTTTGGATTGAAAAATAAGCATTATCCGTAAAAATTGAACGAATGAAGGGTTTTTTACCGTAAACTCTAGTTTTTTGTAAGAAAATACATTTCCCTGGCTCAAATGTGAAACTTTGGTTAAAAAATTCCAGCTTTGGATCGAAAAATAAGCTATTTCCGTAAAAATTGAAGAAATAAAGGTTTTTTGACCGTAAACTCTAGTTTTTTTGTAAGAAAATACATTTCTCTGGCTCAAATGTGATACTTTAGTTAGAAAGAATCCAGCTTTGGATCAAAAAATTAACCATTTCCATACAAATTTAAATAATAAAGGTTTTTTGACCGTAAACTCTAGTTTTTTTAAGAAAATTCAGTTCTTTTGGTCAACTGTGAGGCTTCGGTTCGAAAAAATTTCAGCTTTGGATCGAAAAATAAAATATTTCCATAAAATCTGAACTAATAAAGGTTTTTGACTGTAAACTCTAGTTATTTGTAAGAAAATAATTGAAAATACATTTCTCTGGCTCAAATATGAAACTTTGGTTAAAAAAATTCCAGCTTTGGATGGAAAAATATGCAATGCACCCTTTTACAGTGTATTAGAGGGTGTTGACCTCAAGTTTATTTGTTGTATATCCTGTTTCTTCTAATTTGACATGGTAATGAATTAAAACTTCTGATTGCTTTAGTTGTCTTTTATGTATCCATAGTAATAGTTTTAAGTTTTAAGTTTGACATATCTTTATTTCTGCTCTTTTCATGGTTTAACCTCATTCACTTACTTTTCTTTGAAAAACTTAGTTCTTGGGAAAGGTTTTTTCCAGTTTTTAATAAATACATTAAATCTCATACAGGCTTTCATCAATGAAATTAAATCTCGTCCCGTATTTATAAAAAAAATTAAAAGTTTAAATATCTGGCTAACTGATGAATTTTAGATATTACAATTATGGATATAATGAAAATATCAAATATCAAATATCAAATATGAATTGAAGTTATCAAGTATTCTGGGTTGCCAATTTCTGATATTTCAGAAAATTTCCCGTTTTTCACTCAGGTTGACCTAGAATTGCCGGTGAAATCCCGCATAGTTTTTTTATTGGATGTCGGGAACCGGTATTTTTCCCCGGTTCCGGACACGCAAAAAACGAAAATCGTGCCGCCATTAGGTTGACCTCTGAAAGACCCTGTTGAAGTTGCATCAAGACTGGGCTGGGTAATTGTAGACAAAGAAAAGTCAAAATCATTGCAGGAGTATCTGGGGTTTTAGGCAGAATTACCTCTTTAATAATGATACATGAACATGTGAATAAACCGAAGTTTCATCCGAAGGGGGTTCCTCCGAAGGAACCTCCGTTCCACACATAGTTTTGTTCCCTAGTTTGGGAAGTTTTTGATACTAGACTCATTCGCCAATAATTGTAAATATTTATTTGTTTTAGTTAATTTTCTTTTTATGTGCTGTTGATTTTAAAAGTTTTTTTTCTTTAATTTGAAATCAGTTATTTAATTTTTAAATTTTTCAGAGTTTTATATTTTAATTTCTCAAGTTTTTTCATTACTCTGGTTGTTATATTTAGAAATATAATATAATCTTGATAACGATGGCTATGTCTGTGATTGATATATAGCGCGTGCCTTATTTTTTGCTGTGATAATAACTGTCACTGATCGGCATGACCATCTAAGGCGTTTGACCATAAAATTGTTTCAGTTGAGTTAAATTAGTGCAGATGAAGAAGTTATCTTGTGTAACGAGAAGATCCATCAGGTGATCGATCGATCTTTAAATACCGCGGTCGTAATATTAGAGTATATGGTGTATCTTAAATACAACGAAACATATGCCAAGTACGTGTTTTTAATGTCAAAAATGTTTATGACAGATGGGAAGATGAGTCTGAGAGCCAAAATTAGGATCTTAGAAGCTACACTGATAACAATGATCAAGTATGTTTCGGACAATTGCCACTCAAAATACTGAAAATGATTTATGAGGTGCTTTCCAGAAGAAGTGTCATCGAGCTGTCTTGGTTACCCGTCTGACTGAACTTATTTCAAAATATGAGATGGGTGAAAAATCTATCCCACTTATTAGGGCTATAACGAAAGGTTGAGATGACTAGAACACTTTTTGCAGATGAAAGATGACAAATTGCCGAACATTGTTCTTTTTGTCTTGCCATCTAGACTACCCAAAAAGTCCAGCCTAAACAAACTAAAATGACTAAGAAATATCCACTGAAATTTTCCCTACTAATAAATATCAAAACTAAACTGTTCCTAATTTATTTTATAAACTTTCAACTAAAAAATAGATCCTTTTCAATTCGTCTCAAACGGAAGTAAGACAAATCACCTGTGCCCGGTAACCTTGTGCTGCATTTGAGAGTTATAATTACTACTCGACAACCAACATAAAAGATGGGGCGGCTTCTTCAAAAACAGAAAATGTTGTATTTTTAACTTAGTGTCAGCTAAATGAACCCGTTTCATGATTACAGCAATATTCGAAAGTCACGAGAAAAAAGGTGTCGACCAGTCAAGGTATCTTAGACAGGCCCGCATGTCAGTCCAGAAATATTTAGTAAACTAAATACAGTTATCAGATGTAAGTATTTGTTAAATCAATAAAATGTGATCAAATGAGGCAAACAATCTGAAAATATTTGATCATCAGTATTGTTACATGGCATTATGAACTTCTCAGCATTAAATAAAAACCAATCTTCAATGAATAAAAGTCAAATATAATTTACTTATTTTACATTTGAAGCTAATCATTTACGTTACTCCTACATCCAAAAATTTTTGTTTGTATTGTTTGTTTTTAGCGTTCCGCTTCTGTTAAGTTATACTATAATGATTTTAATGATAAAAAGCATGGTCAACTTTAACTAATTAGTTTTTATTATTTATACAAATACAAAACGAGATACATCCTTGAATGTAATTTTGGGTTGACTGATTGGTGTTCATTTGTTATGTCCACGAATTTTTTCCAGCCACTAGATCAATACTTTGTTTTAGATTTTTCCTATTTTACATTTTTACAGATGAAAAGCATTGTTATCAAATTTAACTAATTCGTTCTGCTTTTTATTTATATAAGTAAATATTTTTGTATAATTCAATTATTCTACATCAAAATTGGAGCTATTTTAAGGAATTTATTTGAGTTAGTTTGTTATTTTGTCCGTGAATATTCGCTAGTCTCTAGCCAAAGCTCCTTTTCACAGCCACTACACAGCCCGGTGTGGAAGAGCCAGATTTCGCGGTATTATTGAAAACCGATCAAAAATTAAATTAAAAAAAAACAATTTTTTTAAACTGAAAGTAAGGAGCAGCATCAAACCTTAAAAGTAAGAAAGGATGCTAGAAAATCAGTAGGAAAAACAGTCGGATAAATGAAAAAGAAGATAAAAAAACTAGTGTGTCAAAAACATAAAATTACTCAAAAGTGATACTACAATGTGTAAAATAGTGATGCAACCTTCATAATTATAAAGCTGACTGCGGATAAATGGTCATTTATTTTACGGGTTTGCAAACTTTAAGAATGCTCTACTATATAAACGATCAACCACGAGGGAGAGTATTCATCAAATTTTATTGTCACTTGAAACCGAAACTTAGTTTTAGGAATCAGTTTAGGAAAAGATATATTTAATTGAAAGGACTTTCTCACGAGAAAACTCCCTGGTGAAAAACGGCTTTCAAGAAAATAGTGGGAATCCCGAATAAGAAAAGCGGACATCTAACAAAAAAATAGCGGGAATTCCCTTTTTCAATGACGATCCCTACACTACAAAAGAAGGGAATACCCCAAAAACACCCCAAAATGTAGCTGCCGATTTGACCGCAGAAATTTTAAATACCATAAAAGGGAGAATGTCTGGGCGGCTTTAGCGATGAGAGATAACTAGCAACTTTCCTCAGATGCCCCAAACACCTCTGGAGGCTCAGGAGGATCAAAGCTCTAAGGCATGTTAAACGAGCTAAGTTCAGTAACGAGTGGCTCATGTGAATACAGGACAATATGAATCAAATCAATCTATTATCTGAATCAAATCAAGCTGGGTGAATAAAATCAGAGTCCACTTCAGCACATGTTTCACGCTGGTATTTAAAAATCCTGAGCGGCAAAACCAAACGTTAACAAAAAGCTTACTTCGGATAAGTATAAAGTAAACCCTCTACAGCAGCTGCAGCTGACATCTATTTTCAAAGCGTTGCTGAATAACTCAGTAGCGAAAATATATCCAAACGAATTATTTCTGTGCAAAGTACAACGTTTCCAAAATTTGGTGTGCTTAATTTTTACTTACTCTGAACTAAATTATAAGTAAAATCTTTAAGTTATGTTGTGTCAAAGGAGGGAGAGAGTTAGGGGTTTGAATTCCTCTCCCTGAGATTTTTGTCTGACTTGTAAAAACGTGAAAAAAAATATATACAGTAAAAATTTTAATGGTTTTTTTAAGTTTGGTACGGTCATTTCGGAAAACTGGAGCGGAAAAAACCAAATGTTACGAAAAAGCTTTCTTTGGAAATATATAAGTACACTATCTACAACTGTAGCTGCCATCTATTTTCAAAGCGTTACTGAATAATTATGTAACAAAGAAATACCCAAACAAATTATATCTGCACAAAGTTTAACATTTCTAAATTTTGGAGTTTAAGTTTTTACTCAGTCTAAGAAAAAGTTATAATTAAAATCTTTAAATCACGCCACTTCAAAATAAATATCTCACACTTCACATATGTTTGCTCTGACAACAGCATATCCCACATATAGCTAAAATAATATCTTGTTCGGCAAAAAATTATTTAATTTGGTCTACAAATGAAACAACTAGTGATTTTTTTCTGCTATCATCTGCAATTTCAATATCATACAGCAATACACAGAAGGTCCATTGGGCTAGGCAATTGAATTTTGGCTTCACAAGTATAAAACCATTTATTTTAATCTTACCCCTCTAAGTTCAAAACTAATATCAAAAGCATTATCAATATAAGAAGATTCAATATCAACAAATCATTTTTCGAGCCTCAGCATCGGCAGAAAGTCTCAAAGATAAAGGGTTCTTTAGCAAAATCTCCCAGGGGACTGGACAGCATCCAGAGTATTAAGAATATATGTTTTGACTATATAAATTTGATCACAGACAATGAGATTTTACATCTTATGTATCGGCAAGGTTTTCAATCAGTGTTCAGCGCCACAGGCAAATCTCAAAGCAGCCATATTGCTGAATTAATATTTCAGTTGAGCTAGTTTTAAGTTTTTTCAAACCAGACATAATATAATAATTTTGAGGACCGCCCTTTCCTTAAATTTAAGAAGAACATTCTGCTTCGTTTCATAAAAACATAAAACTTACTTTTTAAAGATGCGTTTTTCATTAGAGTTGAACATGTCTAACAAAAAAATAGAACTGTAAGCATTTTTCTAACATTTTTCGTGTGAGTACCGGATCTTTGTTTCCTGGTGTGTACTTTGATTTACAATCCCCGGTCCACAAGACATGGTAGCAATTGTCTACCATGGTAGCAATCTACAAGACCTGGACATGTCTACCGTGGAAGCCATGTCCCTTTCGGTGTAAAAAAAGGTAATGTGGAAAAAGTCTTTCCCAATTTTTTTCCGTGTCTGCGACTTTATCATATGTATTTCCCACTACCCTATCCGATAATTTGAAGTTAATATTTTTAATATTTTAGTGTTAGTTCAATACAGAATACATCCATACAAAATAAATACAAGTCATTTAAATGTATGGCGTGGCTGCCAATGTCTATCAAACTTCACAAGACAGTGGGTAATTTGAATTTTTAATGACCTGGTTCAGAATTCTTTAGATCAAACATTTATGCTTTAGAAGGCCTTCGGGTATTCTTTAGAGTGTGACGGGGGGATTATGGTTTTTTTTTCTTAAGTGATGTATCTTAAAACTAATTCAGGGAATCAAGTAATTAAAAAATATCAATTTTCTAAGAATCAAATTATTTCAAAACATTTGAATTTTTCTCAATAATTAATAAAAATTTTTTGAGCATCCTCTTTAGCCTCTGCACGATACATCAGGTCATATATTAAGACAAGCGATAAAAATCGTAAAATGACTTGAATCAGAATTTTTAAATTTAGTTAAGTGCGAATGATTCAAACTATCGACTCAGACCTCCAAAGATCTCTACGATTTATCCCATATTTTCAACATAATTTGCGTGTTTTTCGCTTCTCTTTCTTTTCTTTTTTTGAGCTGAGCCTCATTGATTTAAATCACTTTTGTTAAATTTCAAAGACTGTTAGCCAAAATTTAAATTTGATTGATCGGTTAGTTTATCTTTTATAGGACACTAGGCCAGCCAATCAAAAGGTTTTAATTTTACCTTCAAATTTTGTACTCTGATCAATTTAATCAATCTGACGGAGAAAGCATAAAATACAGTTATTTATAATGTATAATTGTTCTAGTGTTCTCGAATTCTAGTAGCCTATAGTCAAGGTCAGTTTCCTTCATCTAATTTGGAATTTCAAAAAGCATTGAGACACTTTTTGAGCTCTCTTGGTCGAGAGAGACAGCTATATCTTGGACTCTAGTCTGTGTGTTTATATCGTTTTATATGTTTCTATGTAATCTAATTATTTATATCGACTGATACTCTGTATTAGAAAACTCCTAAACTTATTTTGGTGTTCATTCACATCATGTACTGTGTCCAGTTTGTTTCAAAGTCAGATACAGCTTAAAAGGCAAATTTTTCATTTGATAAATTAACTTCTGCACGACTGCTCCTAAACAATTCTTAAATACCTCTGAAGGTTGCCATTTGTAGCACGGAAGTGGTATTTTAGCACTATTACAGTCAATTTTTTGACGGTAGCACTGAAACTAGTTGTGTAGCACTTAAATTTTTGGCTATTACAACACTTTAGTAACCGACCGTGGTGGCAACCCGGGCCGAGATGGGCACTGACTACTTGAAATGGAAATTTTTTTCTATTTTATTATTCAGTTACATCGGGTATTTTATGCCCTGTTTCGGGGACAGTTTCACCTGTCCCTGAGCCTGCCCTGTTTTGCGGGTTCTTTCCGGGTAAATTTAGGGGATAAAAATAATTCTTTATCCGTCACATTTCTGGGAGGAAGAGTTGCCTGCCCTCTCCCATCGTCACCATCCGTTTGTAGCTTGGCAGCCAATAATTTCACTCGTGCTTCAAGGTCAGCTTTTTCCCGGACGTATCTAGTCCATGTTTTTCGAGAAGAACGCCCAGAATAGGTGCCGTGAGTTTTCCGATGCTATTCAGAGATAATACGGCCAAATTTATTTCGCCGTTTTCTGACATATTGAACTGTAACAGTCGTGGCAACACTGTGCGGCTTTTTCCTTATACTACGCAATTCGAAAAAAATAACACTAAATGTTCCTTATATCAAACGACTTAATCTAATCCAAATGTTGAACTAATTCGACGAAAAAAAAAAATCAAAAAAGAAAGTCCACAGGGAAATTTCACAGCTTTAGCAGGGTTATATCCGAAAAATATTTGGTGTTGACATAACGAAGTCTGAATCAATACTGAATATGGCTATAGGCGGTAGTACTGAATACTACTGCTTATAGGCGATAGACGTGCTACGGACTATTCAAAACCACCCAAAGATACTTTGACTGCTGCCTAAGATACTTTTGGTGTTTTAAGTTTCATTATTTTAACTTGGGTTATTGTCAATTTGAATTTAGCATCATTAACAAGTGTTTAAAGATCCATTAAGTTTCAACTATTCTAATTATTTTTTTCCAATTTTTTTCGGTAGATGCCTATTTGAATGTTAGTATCGTTAACAAAAGTCCCGAGAGAAAAAAAAGAAATCTTAGATACGTTCTAAGACCGTACTGGCTATACCGCCGAGCCGTCCTAAATAACAAAAAAAAGAGAAAAAAAAACTACAAAAAACAAACTAACCTCTTTCGAAATGAAGGCTAACAAAGGAGAAGAAAAGTATTTTGTTAGCGTCCACTCGAAAGCTTGTTTTAGTTTTTGCTGTTCTTTTTTTTAGCACTTAGAACGGTTTAGAGGTCATTTCCACTGTATCTGTCAGAATTATGAAATGGACTAGGGCAGTATCGAACTTTTGTAAGTGTTTCCTCGTAATCCAAAGAAATTTGATAAGTTTGAATTTTTTCCTAAAATCTAGAATTGCCAATCTCGTGCTTCCCAAAACAGCTACAGAAGCTGCAAAAAGCTAAGGGTATTAAGGTGAAGCTTTCAAGGAATATTTTGGCAGATGCTGAACTTAACCAAAACACAGAATGATCATGTAGATTGTCAATAGGCTGATAAAGCAATAACACAATGACATCTCACATTATTAAGTTCGACCTTTCAGGGTAAGTTGTGACAGATTTTGAACTAGCCAGAAGACTTTATTGCTCATATGTTACGGGCTCATGCTATTAATAAAATCCCTGGCTATGAAGCTATTCACAGCATAAAGCCTTCTGGCGATAAACTGCTTGTTCAAATTAGTCAATCTGCAGCTAAGATTTTCAGCGATGCAGTTCCAGCCGTATTGAATAGCTGTGACGTCATGATTCAAGAAAAGAAATTTCATGGCATTGTTAAGGGGGTGACCGCTAATTATGAGGCAATAATTTTTAAGAAATATGAAGGTGTCACCGACGCTGAACGTTTGGGAAAATCCCTTGGTGTGAAAATTTTCTTTTGTGTGTTTGTTACATTAAAATTTTTATTTCATGTACCTTATCTACCTCCTTTGAAAATGGTTTTTGAGCTGTTGGTTGTTTATCCTGACGTACTTGTACTTGCTAACAGCTATTCCGCTTAATAAATATGAATTCTAAGTATATCAATTTCTTCTATATTATGCTGTCATACCAAGAATGAAAGAAATGGTGTCCCAGGAGAGATAGACCCATACAATATTTTTTAAATGTTTCGGTTTTGAGTCTGCAGTTTCGCAGTATTTTTTTTTTTTTTTTTTTTTATAATGATTAGTTACTTAGTGATAAATAACTGAATTAATTGCAGACGATGCAAATTTTTTCACTTTCCACGTGAAATCAGCGTGTCATAGAGAGTAGGTTCCATGACGCCTGACAATACTCAAAGGAGAAGCTCCTTGTTCAAAATCCGTTTTTATCAATCTATGTTACTGGGACAAAATTTAAATAACCTAATGTTGAAAAGATTATGCGGCCTTAGATAACTTCTAGCAGCTATAATACTTACAGCACAGTCCTCTTTAACGTTTCCAAATTTCATTTCTGATAGCCTAAGGCAGGTAAATTACTAGTGCTACTAGTTTAACTACTAATAATTCACTCAGGCCCCAAGCCTCCCAAGGTAAACACAGCTGCACATGCTCCACCTTGATTCCAATTTATTAAAAGCCTCCCTTTTTACACCCTTCCAAGAAGTTCCAGATTATCTAAATCTCTTCTTACGACATCTTTTCAACCCGAACTGCTTTTCATTCGGCCCTAGATGGAGGGACGAAAACGACAATCTCTGGCGATGTGTCATCCTGCATGCGACAAATCAAGCTAGGCAAGCGAGCATCGTTTTCCCGTTTTCTTTGTTTTTCTTCTTTAAATAGAAATAAATTCTATTTGCTAAAATTCTTCATAAACTGAAGTAAAAAAATACAATAATCTAAGTACGAATTTTTTATATTCAATAGGAAACGAGTTGGGTTTTTTGTTTGTAAGTGTTTTCTGATATGGTCTCGATATATTTCTTATAACAAATGCTTATAATAGTGTTATTTATTGGTATGCTCAAACCTATTTATGTAACGCTAAACCTTTAATTAAATATATACATTCTTGAAAAAAATGATTTAGTTAAATTCTGATAAATATTCTTATTTCTATGAGCCATGGAAATATTTTTAATTAAGTAAATACAATTTATGAGATAAAATGATGCTACCTTTAAGCTGAAAATAAGTAGGCCAACTGCCGAAAAAAAACTTTTTAATTGGTTTTTCTTTCATTTAAAAACGAAATATGTGTACGAATTTTTTATATTTAATAGGAAACGAGTTGGTTTTTTTTAGCAATAGCGCTCATCCTCTTATATCTCCACTTAACTGTTTTATACTAAAGCAGCGAATTAAGCATTCTACTGTATGTAAATTCATGCATGTAAATATGATTGTCCAGTGTCATAGGGCTTAAATGATAGCTTTATTTGAAAAAAGATGTTATTTTTTTTTAACCAAAACATTTCACAGTGGAATCGTTTCAAGAATCAGGACAATATACGCGATTCCTGATACGAGTCTGGTCATGTGAAAAACCATATGCAAATTGCTACATACAAATTCAATTATCCAGTTCCAGGGAGTTCAACTTATAGCTTTATAAACATATATATATATATATATATATATATATATATATATATATATATATATATATATATATATATATATATATATATATATATATATATATATATATATACCACCTTCGGAAAAATAAAAATTCTTCCTTAAAGTTGTGACCTTCTTAGATCGTAGTGGCCAGAATTGTCAATATGCCAGTTACAAAAAAATAACTATATAGCTGATTTCGAAGCCAGGCACTCGGCATATGTAGGGCTTGCATATATTGTTTCTTGCATATGTTGGTGTCGAAGATTTTGACGGTGTTGTTCTTCCAACATGATATTTGTTTCTTCTTTGCTTCCATTTTGACTCGTTCTTATTTTTGTTGTTGCACGCCTTTTGTAAATAGAGCAATTACACTCGTATTTTATGCTTAGCTATATTCCTTTTGTAATTTTGCATGCGTCATAGATATAAAAACGATACGTTCGCTCCTTATTCTCTTGAAATATACTTATAAATTTGACGTGAATCATATGGTTTTTCTTTTAATTAATAAGTCTCTTTGTATCATAGACTATATCGATTTGATTAAACGATATATCGATATTTTTGCTTTTCATAGGAGCACCACCAACTTGTGTTGGACTATATTTGATATCGATATTAAAATACCAATATATTGGACCAAATTTTTTAGGGGTCTCTACCCCCCTATATTCCCCGCAGAAAAACCACCACATGAAAATTCTACAAATTTTCAGGATACATCTTCGAGATTCTTTGTAGGTTTGAATTCTTTCATCTATAATTGATTTTATTTATCCTTATCTTATATCTTACCCTGTTATCATTTTCGCAAGAATTCACTTCCGACTCCTGAGTCAGATACGTGTGAATTATTACCAACTGAGAATGAAAAGTTCGGATTTTGAATGTTGTCAAAGCTGAACTAGCCGATCAAACAGGGTGAATTTTCTCAGTCTGCAAAAATCTGTCAAGGAAAAAGAGCTATCCTTCATAGATAAATTAAGATAAAATTATTAAAATTGCCACTGAGTGGGGGATCAAGGAAAAGGTTGTTGCTGTAGTAGCTTAATGAAATGAACCGTACCAGCATGAATTTGTCCAAATTGACTTGTATTCCAATTTTAAAAATTCTATACTTTTCTCCTCGAATGATTAGTTAATAAACGAATAGCTGGTTGACTGAGAAGAGGAGAGTACCATGGGTGTAACTCTTAATTCTGAGATTAGAAATTTTGCCTGTCCTCGGCATAATCACAAGTTCATTTTGTTTTTTAAGATTTGTTGCTTTTCTGAAATGTGCATTGAAGAAGTGAATATAGTGAAAAGTACACTTAAAACAATAAAAACATGTTTTTAGAGAATGCCGGAAAAGGGGAGGCTTTCTATATAATAGCTCTATTCAGAACATCCCAACAAGGTGACAGACGTTGAGTTCTGCCATTGAAAAGACATTTGAAGAATGTCGCGTCGTCAGCAAAGCACCTCAAGATTGTAACCAACCTATAAAGGAAAGATATGTCTGCAGAATTCGAATCCATGTATCCGAGCTTTTTACGAAATTCATAGCAGCGTTTCAGAAGCACGAACCCCTTGTGCACGCTCTTCATGCCGAGCTGAAAGACTTGCTTCTCACTGTTTTGGCAAGACTTCTGGAATCTGACATTCTTATGTCTACTGATGAAGTTTCTACCATTTTCCTTGAGAAATTGGACAGATATTTGCAGAACACTATTGTAGGTGATCAGGTTGAGCTTGTTTTAGATGTTCAGAACCTCATCTTAGCAGAAAGACACGGGTTCCGTTGAAGAACGCGAGACATTTTAAATCAGCTGCCAAACACTTGATCAAGAAGTGCCCCAGGTCTTCTAATAGCCTTCTTGAAGCGCATAGGTGACTGGATCCCACAAAAGGAAAAGAGTAGAAGTCTGTCAGATATAGTTGTGCTTACTTGAGAGACCTCGTTAGGAGTAAGCATTGACAATGTTCGAAGTGATTGGATATTGCTGCAAGACGAGACCTCAGTAGAACCATCGCCATTACGTATCAACCCGTTCTTGCATCAAATCATCTCTATGACGGACGCTTTTGGTGGGTAAAAGTATACGCTTTTGCTGACGCTTGTAAAGGCTTTGTTGACATTATTAAACAGCAGTGCTGACGTAGAGAGGGGTTTTTCACTCTCAGGAACACTACTTCCGTCAGACAGAGCCTCCGTGTCTGAAAGAGTCCTGAATACGAAGCGGTATGTGGTTGACGAATTTAACTCAGATGGAGGCAAATCCACAAGGTTTCCTTTGGCAAAACCAAGTAGAATCAGATAGAAGTTTACCTTTATTTCATCAATTTCAGTAAACTACATCCATAGCCCACTGCTTTTAAATCGTTCACATTACAAATTATTCAGATTTATCAGGCCTTCTCCACTCATCTGTCTATTTACCTTACATTTTGGTAAAAAAGAAAAACATATATATTTAATCCCAATATGAGTACCCACTGGTGATACTTGAGTACAAATAATCATCACGGTTTTTCTACTACTAACAACTCACCTCAGTACCAAGGTACCAGAGGCCAACACAGCTACGCACGCTCCCCTTCTATCTTAATGTATTCAAAGCCTCCCTTTTTACATCTTCCTACCATAACTGCAGATAACCTGCTTTCTATTTAGCTCTTGATGATTGGTCAAAAAGGGACAATCTTCGGCAATCTGTCATCATTCATTCCTAGAACTTGCCCAAGCCATCTCAACCTTTCTCTCATTATAGCCTTAGAAAGCAGGATGGAACCGCATTTTTCGTACAGCCTACTGTTTAAAATGTGGTCAGTCACCCGCGTACCCAGAACAATCCGTCCGCAATTTTTCTTGAATATTTCAACTAAAATTTATTTTTAGGAAAGTTCCCATTACACGGAGAAAAATCCAATGGGCAGCCACAGTTTAAATTTGACGTTATTGCGCAAAAATTACATGAGACCCGTGTGATTTATTTAAATGGATTCGTAAGTATTTTGAAACATTTGTTCTAGAAAAAGATCCTCCTACTTCCTCCACTTATTCTCGCCTTTGAATATTATTAAGAAGACCTATACATCTTGCAAATATTCATCTTGTATTGTGTAAAAATATTCAT
Organism: Artemia sp. Qi Xiang Cuo; assembly: GCF_049724085.1. Taxonomy (NCBI): domain Eukaryota; kingdom Metazoa; phylum Arthropoda; class Branchiopoda; order Anostraca; family Artemiidae; genus Artemia; species Artemia sp. Qi Xiang Cuo. The sequence goes on from NC_142812.1 coordinate 4,049,507, forward strand.
GCAAATATACATCTTGCAAATATTAACCCTCCTAGCATTTGAGAGTTTAACCGTCTTTCAATTTTTTGCAGGAAAAATTAAAGAAACCAAGTTTTATTTTTGTTTCAAATGAAATTAAAGAGTGACATTAAAATTAAAATGTACTGAATTTACACCTATAGTTCTAGGCATATTCCCTAGAAAATTCCCGTGCATGCAAAATTGCGCAGCTAGAGGGAAAGCACGACGAACAAAAAGAAGACGAAAAACTTTTCTATTTAATTTAAATAACATACTTTTCTAAGGAATCTTATTTAATGTAACTTAAAGCAAAAGTTGGTAAGACCTGACTAACGTGTCATTTTCTATGAGCAAATATTGAATAATCGTTAGTACCAGATAGTTCTTCCATCTTCCAGACCAAGCCTGATTTTGATGTTCGAAATTAAATTTAGATACAACGCTAGTACAACTTTGAGTCCCAAATTTTGTAGCGATCCTGGAGTTGCTGTTTCTTGTGGGCTTTTTTGCTTATTAATTGGAGGGCTGATTGTCAAAATTTTACGAAAAAATAAATAGAGCAGATATAGACGTAAATAGTTTGGTTCAAAATAGTTTGGTTCATGCTTAGGGTATGAACAAGGAAAAGGAATTTTCGATAAATTATTTTACTGAATGACCTGCACTCGAATGAGTGTTATTATCACGAGATTCCCTGGCGCTAAAGGATAGCGGTCAAAAGCAAACAAAACATCCACAGAATAACGAGACACTGCGTTTTTAGGTGGTTTAGCCCCCCTTCCTAATTTTGTTTTTGCGTTTAAAAGAAAGCGGCAGAAAGCCGAAAAATATCCATAGAATAATCCAGACTGACAGCTGTTCGATAATTGCAAACATTGAACCAAAAAAATAACATAGAACAAATACAAAACGATTAAAAATATGTCTAGTGGTTTTATTGTTAGGCTTGAAACACGTGATCTGTTCATAGTAAGTAATGATTTACTATGGAGTAAATAACGATTTACTAAATACTGATAATGATAATTATGTGAATAATGGTAAACAATAAAAAAATTAAATAAAAATAACCAATCATATACAGTTATTGGTACTTGTATGATCTATGCCCTACCTAATATTTTTCTAATTTTGTTCTTCTGACGCTCATACCTAATGAAATAAACGTATGTCAAAAAAATTCAGCGCAAACTGGGCTCATTTTGCTTAAAAAAAAAAAAATAACAAAACTCAAAATCTGTAAATTTTAGTCTTTATTGACAACTTCCATTGCCAGATTCAGGAACACGTCATTGAAGACGGATGGAATTTTCCCGAATCTTGTATTATCGTTAATGTCAAAAACTAGATATGGGAACGTGGGCATATTAAAAAAAAACACAGGTAAGCGTGGAAAAAGCAAAATGAACTAAAAGACTGGCTGAAACTTATTGATAGTGACGCTAATTCAACATACTGCCCAGCAAGAGAGCCGGTTGTTTTGTTAGTTACTTTTAGCTTAGTGTGAGACAAGACAAAGTGAAGTTACACAATAGATGGAAAATATATAATTTGGGCAATCTTATTGCACATTTAGGGGTTGGGAGTAAATTATTGGACAATGTGAAGTTAGAAAACGGTTCTTACTACATAATATGCAGAATAATTGCACCTAGCACATTAGGCATGCAGACCCACTATACTTTATCTCTCCTTCCCCTTTAATGTGCCAATATATAGCCCAAATTAATTTCTAAAGTATCATATTTTTGTCATACTTTGTTATTTGTTGTGTTATTTAAACAACAACATGCTTGGCACCCTAATCATTTACCATATTGATCATTTAACAAATACTAACCCTGTTTGCACTGCTGTTTCTAAGTGAAAGAATTATGTTTTTCTAGATTACGCCAGAATTAAGCAGATGTGTAATTTTGCAAATCCTGATGATGAGTACAACACTTACACAAGACCCTATCTGTATAGTCATAAATAGGTAGTTTCATTTATTTTTTTTTATCTAATGCAAACTTGAGACGCGTTAGTCGTTTACTCGGTACTGTTTTTCGGTTGGTCAACAAGGATAACTTTTGGTAATCTGGCATACTTCATCTTCTGAACAAGTCCTAAGCATATTATAGATTCTTTCATTAGAACCCTAGAAAGCAGAATTGAACCACATTTTACCTTTATGGGGATAATTATTACCGTAATAAATTTTTGCACATTTTTAATATAAAATTTAGTAGCAGCTGCAAACGTTTACTTGCAGCTATGTGGGCCGAAGGCCACGGCTATTCTACGCCTAATAGCCATATAATGGTTCACCAGCCGTGGGGGAATTTTTGCGTAAGTATAGATCGACGACAATTTATTTTTTTGCGTGTCTTAATTTGGGTTTCTTTTCTAATTTCCTTTCTTTAGTTTCTTCTTTTCTCCTTTATTCTTTTCTTGGGTTTATTACTTTGTTTTTAATTTCCATTTTTCCTTTTACTTCCTGCTTTTCTCCTTTTTACTTTTTTTCTCATTTCCATTATGAACATTATAAATGTATATATAACGGGACACAGGGGGGGGGGTATTGGGTATGAGGAGAAATCACTGTACATATGGAGTTTTTTTTAAATTTGGGTTTACTTTTTAATTTTTTCTTAATGTAGGTTTCCTTTTTTACTTTCTTTTTTTCTCCTTTCCTCTTTTCTTTTTTCCTTCCTGTTTTTGTCTTTTTTACTTTTTTCTCCTTTTCATTATACACATGGTAGATGTAGATATACCTGTACGCAGGGGGAGGGGGTATGGGTTTGAGGAGAAAACCTTCCCGATTGTTGCAAGGAGGACCTCTACCGATAAAAAATATAATTAAATTGTGTCTAATATCTAATATAAAATGTAGTAGCCACTGGGGTGTTGGACCTATTTTATGAAGTTTTCATGTTGTGATGGCTTTGTATAGAAACGACCCTCTGTATTCAGGTTTGACGTAATAAGGAAAAAAAAAACCGTAAATAGTCAAGACTGTTGTTATTTTTTCGCCGCTAAAAAAAAATGTTTGAAGAAAATAAATAGAAGGGTGTTGGACCTATTTTATATAGTTTTAATATTGTGATGACTTTGTATTAAAATGACCCTCTGTATTCAGGTTCGTCATAATAATAACACACACACAAAAAAATAAAAAAAAAAAACAAACAAAAAAAAAAAGTAGAAAGGATACCCAGATTAAGACAACATAAAAAAGTAAACCAAAAAAAAAACTTTCCATACGTAAAGGGATTTCTCCTCATACCTCATACCCCCCCTATGAACAGGTACATCTACATCTATCATGTGCATAATGGAAATGAGAAAAAAAGTAAAAAGGAGAAAAATAGGAAGTAAAAAGAAAAATAGAAAGTAAACCCAAATTAATACACCCAAGAAAAGAACAAAGGAAACAAGAAGAAAGTAAAAAAGGGAAATTAGAAAAGAAACCCAAATTAAGACACGCAAAAAAATAAATTGTCGTCGATCTATACTTACCCTAAAATCGCCCCATGGCGGGTGGACCATCATTTGGCTATGGGGCGTGATATAGCGGTAGCCTCTCTCACCCGCCATTGCAATTAAGCTCCCCATGCTCAGAGCGTTTCCGGAGACCACAGTCTTTATTGTGCATTGGCAGCTCGTAATGAAATCATACATCTGGAGAGTTGATTCGACACAACCCCCATCACTTGAAAATAAAAAAAAAGATTAACTGAGAAACAGCTTTTAGTCTTAAATCCTTCTTCTAAACAAGGGCTTCGTTTCATTCAGGATCCCATTTATGATTCCTAGTTTCCTGGCGACCCCATATAAATGGGAAACGAAAGATTACTATATAATTTTAACAGGATTAGAATTTCATAAAAACCTGCAAAACAATAAAACTAACAATTGCGACAATTGTATTTTATCAATATTGGTAGTAGTTTTATTTATTTTAGGTTTATTTTTAGCTTTAATCCTTCCTCTTTTGTGCTGAAGACGCCTCTTTTCCATACAGGAGAAATATCCGCTTCGTGTTATTTTTTATATTTTTTCTCTACTGGCCGCAGTCTCGTTTTTTTTTTTCTCTCTTTGTTGTTCTTTGTCATGGCTGGGTAATTAAAATACAAAATTCCACATTTTCGCAGAAAGGAGATTGAAATTTCTATGAAAGCGTTCTCTGATATGCTGAATCTGATGGCGTGATTATCATTATGATTCTATGAATTTTAGGGGATATTTCCCCCTTTCTCGAAAATAAGAGAAAATTTCTCAGGCTCGTAAGTTTTGATGGGTAAGACTTGATGAAACTTGTATATTTAAAATAAGCATAAAAATCTGAATCTTTTTATGTATAAAAAGGGATGATTTTTTGACTTATATTTACGAAAAATACCTACAGTCTTGACTGTAGGTATTTCTAGTAACTAGATGTTCTAGTAACTCGCTAGGCGTGGAATAAAGAAAAAAAACGACCGTTTTAACATTTTTTAACTTTTAGTTACTATGCGCTGTGGTTCGCTTTTTACTATGCTGCAGCTAATGCTTCAACCATGACAAAGAGTTCATTGTAGATTCTCCTCAGAAACTAGTCAACATTAAAATCAGTGAAGTCTAATAGATGGTAGAATTTATAAAAACTAATAAATATAAGCAATAGCTTATAATTGAGCCAACGACGGGCTAAAAAAATATAAATGTTTTTACTTTTATAATTTTAATAAATCAAATAATATTAACATTTTGATTACTAAATATCAGTATATGTATATTAAACTGACAAGGCACATTCATTTATATTTTTTTCAGTAAAGTGCAAATTTTGTTCTAGCCTTGGGAAGTCATAGGGGTTTTGAGCCCAACTTAGGATAATTTCTGCTCGTTTTGAGTTTGACTCGGTTATTTATTGTAATTTCTGTTCGTTTTGGGTTTCATTTATTTATCGATGCTGATTTGTGGTAGTTTCATGCTTGGTAGACTATTTGATTTCATTTTTACTAAATTTTTGTTTAATGGAGTTCTTTACTTTTCTTTGAAAAACTTATATTATGGAAAAAAGTTTTTTTTTAATTAATTTCTGTTCGCTTTATATTGACAGTCTTTTCAGAGAAAAAGAAAAGAATACTGTAGATCTTTTCGTTTTTTAAGAATTCAAAATTTGGCGTGCTATTTGTATGCTGGAGAAAAATTTTCAGCAATTTTTAAAAACATACGCCCTCTTACAAACCTGGACACAAATAGTAGTGTTTAATTTAGTTTCATACCTCTTCTAGTTGACCTGAAATTGAAAGCTTGATACCATTCGACAAAAAAATCTATATACTTTCTTTGATAGCTTGGATACACTTAGGCTATTTTTATTTGGTTCAATTTTAATAGCAGAAGCAGCCCCAAAAGTTTGGACATAAATATCCACAGTCGTTCTGGGGATACTGCTGAGATGCCTTATTGGGAATTAGCATTAACACAGTGCATTTTTATTTAATCTTATGGTAACATTTAGTTTTTAAACATAAAGTCAAATGGGTGGGTGGGCTTGGGTGGGGGATTAGTTTCCCTCCAATCACTTTCGACTATTAAAAAGGGCATCAGCCCTTTCTATTTTCAATCGAAGGAGCCCTTTTCGAAGTTCCTACGACAACTCCTTCGATACAAAGGGCCCTGGTCTAAACAACAACAATAAAATAATACCCACATCAATCTTTGCTATAAAAATGTCTATCCTTCCAATCACTTTCGACTATTAAAAAGGGGATTAGGTCTTTCGATTTCCAATCGAATGAGCCCTTTTTGAGTTTCTACGACAACACTTCCTATAAACACCTTATTTGCCCCCAGGACATAAATTACAACCCTTATCCTAAAGGTTGTGAGGGTGGTTGTCATCCTCTAAGACCCAATTTACTAAAATTTCAACTACTTTAAACAAAATTGCTATCTAAAAATTTTGATTGGATGTATCTGGGAAAATGGTGGGCGTGAGAGGGGCGTAAGTCTTTCTCCAATCACTTTCGACTATTTAAAAATGCACTAGCCCTTTCAATTCCCAATCAAATGAGCCCTTTTGTAGTTTCTACGACAACTCTTTCCATACAAACCTTATAAGCCCCCGGGGGATAACTTACAACACTTTACCCTGAGGACTGGGGAGGGGGTTATCATCCTCAAAGACCTATTTTCCAGAACTTACTACTACGTTGAACAGAATAGCTATCTGAAAATTTTGATTGGATGGGTTTGGGGGACTGGCGGGCGTGAGAGGGGGGTTAGTTGCCCTCAAATCACTTTCAACTATTAAAAAGGGCCCTAGCCCTCTCAATTTCCAATTGAATCAGCCCCTTTTGAAGTTTTTACGACAACTCTATCATTAAAAACCTTATATACCCCCAGGGCATAACTTACGACCTTAGCCCTGGGGACTCTGGGGGGTTTGTCATCCATAAATACATAATTTCCAGAATTTTCAACTACGTTGAACAAAATTGCTATCTCTAAACTTTGTTTGAATGTGTTTGGGGAAATGGTGGGCGTGAGAGGGGGGTTAGTTACTCCACTCGCTTTTGACTATTAAAAAGGGCAATTTCAATTTCCAATCAAATGAGCTCCTTTTGAAATTTCTATATAAACCTTATATTCAAACAGAGCACAACTTACAACCCTTGCACTGAGGACTCTGATGGGGTTATCATCCTAAAAGACCTAATTTCCAGAACTTTCGACTACGTTGAACAAAATGGATATCTCAAAATTTTGATTGGATGTGTTTGGGGAAATGGTGGGCGTGAGAGGGGGGTAGCTGCCCTTCAATCACTTTCAACTATTGAAAAGGCACTAGCTCTATCCATTTTCAATTGAATGAGCCCTTTTTGATGCTTTTAAAACATTGCCTTCTATAAGAACCTTACATGCCCCAAGGGCATAACTTACAACCCTTGCCCTGAGGGCTGTGGTGGAGTTTCTTCCTCAAAAACATAATTTTTATCTAGAAATCCACAAAACTGAACAAAATGGTTATCTCAAAATTTTGATTGGATGTGTTTGGGGAAAGGGTGAGCGTGAGAGGGGGGTAGTTGCCCTCAAATAGCTTTCGACTATTTAAAAGGGCACTAGACCTTTGAATTTCCAATTGAATGAGCTTTTTTTCCAGTTTCTACGACAAAGATTTCAATAGAAACTTATATGCCCCGAGGGCATAACATATAACCCTTGCCCTGAAGACTGTGGGGGGAGTGTTATGCTCAAAGGTATAATTTCCTGAAATTTAACTGCGTGGAATAAAATGGCTATCTAAAAATTTTGATTGGATGTGTTTGGGGAAATGGTGGGCGGGCAGGGGGTGTTAGTTGCCTTCCAAATTACTTTCGACTATAAAAAAGGGCACTAGCCATTTCAATTTCTAATCGAATGAGTCCTTTTTGAAGTTTCTATGACAATATAAAAATATCGCCTTCTATAAAAATCTTATATTCCCCCAGGGTATAACTTACAACCTCTGCCCTGAAGGCCGTGGGGGTGTGTCCTCCTCAAAAACATAATTTTTATCTGGAAATCAACTACGCTGAACAAAATGGCTATCTCGAAAATTTTGATTGGATGTGTTTTGGGAAATGGTGGGCGTGAAAGGGGTGTTAGTTGCCTTCCAATCACTTTCGACTATTAAAAAGGGCACAAGTCACTCCAATTTCTAATTAAATGAACCCTTTTCTAAGTTTCTACGACAACTTCTTCGATACGAAGTGCCCTGCTCTAAAGGAAAAAAAAATATGATACATTGTGCCAACATCGTTCTTATATGCCCTCAGGGCATAAATTAAAACCCTTGCCCCGGAGGTTGTGGGGGATTGTCATCCTCAAAAAAATATTTTCTATCAGGAAATCAACTACGCTGAACAAAGTGGCTTTCTCAAAATTTTGATTGGATGTGTGTGGGGAATGATGGGCGGGGGGGGGGGGGGCGAGTTCCCCTTCAATCACATTCGACTATTAAAAAGGGCACTAGTTCTTTGAATTTCCAATCGGATTAGCCCTTTTTGAAGTTTCTACGACTACGCCTTTTATAAAAAACTTATATGTCCCAGACCATAACTTAAAACCCTTGCCCCGAGGGTTGTAGGGAGTGTCCTCCTCAAAAACACATTTTCTATTTGGAAATCAACACCGGTGAACAAAATAGCTTTCTCAAAATTTTGATGGGATGGGTTTGGGGGAATGATGGGCGTGGGTGGGGGGCTAGTTGCCCCCCAATCACTTTTGACTATTAAAAAGGGCACTAGCCCTTTGAATTTCCAATCAAATGAACCTCTTCTGAAGTTTCTACGACAACGGCTTCATTAAAAACCTTATATGCCCCCAGGGCATAACTTAAAACCCTTGCCCTGAGAATTTTTGGGGATTGTCCTCCTCAAAAATATATTTTCTATTTTGAAATCAACTACGCTGAACAAAATGGCTATCTAAAAATTGTGATTAGCCGTGTTTGGGGGAATGATGGGCGTGGGGGGGGGACTAGTTGCCCCCCAATCATTTTCGACTATTAAAAAGGGCACTAGCCTTTTGAATTTCCAATTAAATAAGCCTTTTTGAATTTTCTACAACAACGCCTTCTATAAAAACCTTATATGCCCTCAGGTCCTAACTTAAAATCCTTGCCCTAAGGGTTGTGGGGGAGTGTCCTCCTCAAAAAGATATGTTCTATCTGAAAATCAACTACGCTGAATAAAATGGCTATCCCAAATTTTTGGATGTATTTGGGGTAATGATGGGCGTGGGGGGGGGGCTAGTTGCCCTCGAACCACTTTCGACTATTAAAAAGGGCACTAGCCACTCGAATTTCCAATCGAATGAGCCCTTTTCGAAGTTTCTACGACAACTCCTTCGATACGAAGTGCCCGGGTCTGGAGAAGAAAAAAAAAATACTTTGTGCCCATATCGTTCTTTACTTAGGCAGCGCTATCGCGCTGCCAATGATAAGAAAAAATTGAATTCAGAAAGCAACAAATTTTCGTAGGAACTTTAAAAAGGGCTCATTCAATTGAAAATAGAAAGGGATGATGCCCTTTTTAATAATTGAAAGTGATTGGAGGGCAACTAATCCCCCTCCCTTGCCCACCCTCCCCATTTCCCATTATTTTTAAAAAATAAAAATTGCCTTGATATTGAATCAAAATGCACTGTGTTGATGCTAATTCCCAATAAGGCATCTCAGCAGTATCCCAAGAACGACAGCTCTATCCCAAGAATAGCAGGACAAACTATAAAGTCTTAAAAAAACGAAAAGATTTAAAGTATTATTTTCTTTTTCCCTGAAAAGACTATGTCAAGATAAAACGAACAGATAATAATTAAAAAAAAACTTTTTCCATAAAATAAGTTTTGCAAAGAAAAGTAAAGAACTCCATTAAACAAAAAATGAGCCAAAAATAAACTGAAATAATCTACCAAGCGTGAAACTACCACAAATCAGCATCGATAAATAAATGAAACGCAAAACAAACAGAAATTACAATAAATAACCGAGTCAAACTCAAAACGAGCAGAAATTAACATAAGTCGGACTCAAATCCCCTATGCCTTCCCAAGGCCAGAACATAATTTGCACGTTACTGAAAAAAAAATACAAATGAATGTGCATTGTCAGTTTTATATACATATACTGATTTAGTAATCAAAATGTTAACACTATTTGATTTATTAAAGTTATAAAAGTAAAAACATTTATACTTTTTTCAATAAAGAGCAAATTATGTTCAGGCCTTGGGAAGGCATAAGGGTTTTGAGCCCAACCTGTGTTAATTTCTGCTCGTTTTGAGTTTGACTCTGTTATTTATTATAATTTCAGTTCGTTTTGGGTTTCATTTATTTATCGATGCTGATTTTTGTTAGTTTCACGCTTGGTAGATTATTTTATTTTATTTTTGCTCATTTTCTGTTTAATGGAGTTCTTTACTTTTCTTTGAAAAAGTTATATTGTGGAAATTTTTTTTTAATTAATCACAAGAAAAATCCAATTTTTCTGTTGGAAATGTGACTTGCTTATTGAATTCCAACAAATTATTGAAATTGTTAAGATTTATGTACTTTTCAGTAGAAAAATGTAATTTTCACCGTAAATAGGTTATATCAAACAACACGGTTTGAACTTCAACAGTAGTTTGAAGTTTCTTCAATATCATTTTAAATTTGACTATAGGAAGATTGAAAGTAATATGTTCAGCATAAGATCAATTCGAATATTTGCAGAAAAATGGCAGTTTATATCAGTTCGAATGGAAATATTAGCAGAAAAATGGGAATGCTAATTGAATTTTGAGTATACAAAGACAATTATAAAAATAAGGAAATGGCTTGTTCAATTTGCTTGTCTGCAAAATGAACACGCGGAAATTTATTTTAAAAAATTATCTTTTAACTTTTAAAATCGCTGCTTTACATAAATTTTTTGTGAGTTTCTGTAGGTACAAAATTTCTTAAGATGCTACCCTAATCTCAATAGTACTAACGGTGAAAATTTGTTGCTTTCTGAATTCAATTTTTTCTAATCATAGGCAGCGGGATAGCGATGCCTAAGTAAAGAACGATATATAAATTTTGCAGTGTGCAAGTGCCATATGGCACGAAAAAAGGCACTTTTTATGCCAGTTTCGAGGGGTTGGGCTAGCGGGCTACCAGAACATCTTAGATACATTTTTGATAGCTCATATAAAAAAAATTGCTCATATTTACATTATTTCTATAAATTCCATCATCTGCAAGTTTCAAATAGCACTAAAAACGGCACTTTTGGTGCCATGTCTCAAGTGGAAAAGCTAGGGCGAGTGAGCTACTAGAACTTTTTATAGTAATGTTTAATGGCTCATTTGAAAACTTGTGCTCATATCTACGTGCTTTTTATCAATTCTACCATTCGTAAGTGAGATAGCACTGAAAAAAACATTTGTGGTGCCACTTGTTAAGTGGAAAATCTTGGAAGCATAAAACGGTATCATTTTAATAATTATGGGCCAAAACCCTTAACTGGAAGTTTGCAAGAACACCTCCTGCAACTTCCTCCTCCAGTCCCCCTTAATAAGCTACACAAGTAAAGTCCTACAAACACCAATATATTAAATTACATCATTAGAGGCGTGGTTCTGTCAGTACAGTGCTAGACTTCAAATTAGATTATCATGCATTCGATTCCAGCTTGGATTTTTTTTTTCAATAATGGTTTGTCACTTCGTATGTTTGCTTTTCAGATAATCCAATGTTTCTGTAAGCGTGATGCACTCATTTTTTATGGCATATCCCGGGAAGGCAGATTTTAAACCTATTACTCATATCTTCGTGCTTTTTATCAATTTTACCATCCAAAAGTGCAATATAGAACTAAAACGACGCTTTTGGTACCACTTCTTCAGCGGAAGAGTTTGGAAGCATAAAACGGTACCATTGCAATAATTATGGTCCAAAGCCCTTAACTGGAGGTTTATAAGATCCCCTCACATATACTTCCCCTCCGGACCCTCTTAGTAAGTTTTATAAATCAACTAGTCATATTGAAAGTAAAAGATTATTGTGAAAACAAATTAGCTAAAACCAAAAACTTTTCAACTAAACATCTACCAAAATTAAGCTTGATTGATCAACAGTTTTGAATTGAAACTTCAAACTTCACTCTGTGATGAAGCCTGTGTGCTAGTTTTAACGGTGGTAATTAAAGGGAAGGGACGTCCTTGCCTCCTTAGTTTTTGCTCTTGCCTAGGTTCTGAAATCACCTTTTTTGGTCACTTTATGGAAAAAGCACTTGTTTCATTTAAAAAAAAAGTTGAGGAAACAGCCGAAAGTGCACTTTGTGGGAATGTGCTATCAAGTAAAATTTATAAAAAGCGATTAAGTGTAAATATAGGCTTCTAAATGAGCCCTTAAACAGCTTTCTTTTGTTACAGTAGCCTTCTAGTTTCTGGTAGTAAGCAAGTGATTTATAAATCCTGTCTTCATTATGACTTTTTCAGGTGAAGTCGGCCGAGTAAAAACAGCTTTTTGCTCATTAAAAAACAAACGTTCCTGGAAAACATGTATTGTTTTGTGAAGTATGGATAATGAACTTTATGTTATAGACTGAAAGTTTTTCTTAGCTGTCAAGGTTGTTTGCAGCATTTTTTAGAGCTGTCTTATCTCCCCCAGATCTGTGATAATTAGAAATTATATTAAAAATAAGTCTTCAACAGAAACTCAGAATTGACATTAAAACTTAAAACGAACATACATTATTCCTTATAAATAAAAAAGATCATGGCAGCGTTGTTTCTTCATTAAATTTTAATCAAAAACGAACAAAGATTAATTTAAAAAAATAAAGTTCTTCCGAGGGAAGCAAAGAGCGAAGTTGAAACTTAAAACGGACAAAAATTATTATTTCACAGCCTATTTAATATATATTAATATAACTAGTACAAATAAACCAACTAATTATGTTTTCCTTTGCTTTTATGATTATACAAAACGAGCGCTTTACTGAAAACACAAAATAATATGGGAGTTTTGGTAAAGTAAAAGCAAAACAACTAAGAACACTTTTTATAGAATGAAAATATTATCAATCCCTTTTAGGATCAATCCCTTTCAAGATAAAGCAACAATTTATTTTAGGATTTTCTTTATTTTTATACGTTTAATTTGGTATCACTTCTGCACAATGGCTCAATTCAATGACTGGCTCTGGTTTTGGTTCTTAAAAGGACATATCATGATTAGTTTGTACACAAGTTCAAAGTAAGGCCATCTTGATAGTATTAGGACTATATACTAGCTTTGGAATTTATATCATAGCTTGGAATTCACTGTTGTACAGAGAGATATAATCGGATTTCTAGAGTACCTATTACGTCTTATTTGATGTTCATTTCAAGTAATACTAAAGTATATTTATTACAAGATAAGATTATATATTACCCACTATTGATATTAGAGCTGGTGAGAGCAAAATGCTGCTTGATAAATCAATTAAATATTTCTTTACGCTGTTCAATCACTTCCCAGTTATTAAAAATTATTTAGTTTTACGCTTATGTTTTTAAGATAATTTAATTGTATACTGAAAGTTACTAATGTCACAACTGGTGTAAGACTATGAAAAGCTTTATAGATTCGTTTAGCGTTGTCAGGCTACATACTCACTTTTGACTCTTAAATAAATAATCCTGTTTTTTATGCTTGACTTTTGTGTTTTCAGTAAAGCGCTAGTTTTGTATAATCACAAAAGCATAGGGAAACATAATTAGTTAGTTAATTTGTACTAGTTATATTAATATATATTAAATAGGCTGTGAAATAATAATTTTTATCCGTTTTATGTTTCAACTTCGCTCTTTACTTCTCTCGAAATTTTTTTTTTTTTAAATTAATTAACTCTGTGGGAATTTGTTTCCCCTATATTCCTTATACGTTTTCTTACCATCTGAAACTGCCAGTTTGATCTTGGCATTTATTTGCTAAACAACTCCTGATTTGTTTATGAAAGAAAAGATGATAGTTGTATGATTAAAGCGGTGGATTTCTGCAATGGTAACAGCAGTGAGCAGTTATATATATCCTACCTGCTACGATTACCAATTCCTCGAATGTGGTTGGTATTTTAAGCGGATGTTCTAGGATTTTTTTTTGTGAAAGGGTTGAGGTTTTAGGGCATTGATTACTTAGACCCAAAGTATCCCAGTGTTAAAATGATTATCGTGAACTTGCGACTATAGGTAATTAAGAAATTTATATATTAACATTTATATATATTCTTAAGACAATAGTACCCTTATACTTTGTTTTTTCTTTTAGTTTGCAAATCATCTCTAAGTCGAAAATCCTTCTATTCAAAGAATGGGGAGTATTTCTGCGCAATAGATTTTCAGAATGAATTCATTTTTCACAGGTGTGCCTCTTGTAAGGCGCACATTACGGAAAAATCTGTCGTATATTTTCTGGGCCGGACGTATCACCAGGAATGTTTCAAGTGTGATGATTGCAGGTAGGCTTTAAGTTATTAGTAGAAGGAGGAATAATGGTGTGCTCGACAAATTGCAATGTAGCGCCTCAAATACCTTCTTTTGGTGGGGAGGGGGGGGGATTTTCCTATATAGAGCCTCCAATTCTTTTTTTTCTAGGGATTTCCTATGGACCAGGTGCAAATCCTTTTTAATGGATGATATCCCTATGGAGAACCTGCAGGGCAAATCTTATAGAGAAACACTTTCTATTTTTGATTGAAATTTCCTGGGGGATTCCCCCTGTAACCTCACTCTCTTTTTTTACATGGCCATATCCTACATGGCTTTCTGCGAATGCTTTTAGTAGTAATGCCTCCATTGATTCTGTGACGCCCATTCGGAGTACTTTTTTTCCATTGGTTCGACGGCACAAGAAGAAAATTTAACAGCGCATCCCTCTTTTGGCGACCAGGTGCCGCAACTTTAGGTTAAATTCCAGTTCTCATAAAATTCCCAATGCATGTCCTGTTTCAAGGTGAAATTCTCAAAGAAAATTACTTGGAGTGTGGTTGGTATAATAAACAAGTTTTGATAATAGGGAAATTAGCATAGGGAAAATAGCATTGGATTTTAAACGGAGCCTACTGACGTCACACCCTCGCACCTTCCGCCATCTGGCAAGATTCCCATTTTAGGCAAGAGTTCAATGTTCTAAGCAAGAGTTCAATGGTTCGGCTAGGTCAGGTGTTTTTCTATGACACACCCCCTTGAATTTCTGTGACAAGCCCTCTGATGTCACGCGACACACCTTCGCCCCTGTTTCTAGCTGGCAAAATGCTCGCCTGGGAAGTTCTGGATGTTTCAATTACTTGGAGTGTGAACGGGGCATTAGGCATTGAACTCTTAACCCCTCGCACCTGTACAATGTGGTCAGCAATCGGAGGTCACGACACTGATAAGAAAAAATAAAATGGAATTCCAGTTCTGTTGGAAGTGGTCTGGTAGGTTTTGGTCATGCATTGTTATAATTCTCGTCTGGCAAGATTCCCAAATGCTATGACACGATATAATTACTTGAAGTGTGGTCAGGATAATAGGAAAAACTCCGGTGTCGAAACCCCCTCAGGGCCCGTGGGCAGGTGACACTGGAGTCGACACAACCCCAAAAGAGAGTCAAAAGAGATCGGCGGGAAATAGATCCCCCACGCCCCTTTTCCAACAAATATATCCCATGAAAATTTTGAAATATCTATTTTGTTGAAAATAGTTCAAAGGTCAGATAAAAAAAAACTCAGGTGTCAATCCCCCAGGGCCGGGGGCAGGCGGTGTAATATATTCCCTGGGGGTATGTATGGCTCTTATGGAAGGAATGCTCGTATAAACTTCAGAGAGGGCTCTGTTCACTTTTTAGAGCTAAAAGAGATCAGAGAGAAACTAGCCTCCCTCCCCCTCCTCACGTCTTTTTGTCCCAAATGCATCCGCTAAAAGTTTTGAGATAGTCAATTTTTAAAACAGTTCAAAGATCATACAACAAAAACTTCAATGTCAACACAAGCCCCCTGGGCCTGGGGGCAGGCGCTGTAATTTATGGCCTGGGGGCATATGCGGTTCTTATGAAAGAGATGCTCGTGTAAACTTCAGAGGTGTCTTGCAGGCAACCATTAATACCTTGCCTTTCGATTTATTTTAAACCAACATTTAGTTTTAAAGTATAATGGGCAATTTGCATAATTGTGTGTGTGCGGGGGGGGGTCGACATGCCTAATATCCCTTAAGACATAGTTGCTTGGATCGTTCTACTATCCTGAAGAAAAGGGTTGTCTCAAAATTTTAGCTAGATGCGTTTGGAAAATGAATGGGCTTGAGAGAATGGCTGCTTACCCTCCAATCTCTTTTTACTCTTAAAAAGGGCACCAAACACTTGTGCTGTAATTGGAGTGCAAGTGGAGGAATCCCTCCTTCATATATTTAGTAAAACATTTTAAACAAGTAAAAACAAAGTGAAAACATTTTAAATGTACGTTGTTTCAGTAAAGTGCAAATTATGTTCTGGTCTTGAGAAGGCATGGGGGCTGTCAGCCCTACTCATGTTAAATTTTGCTCGCTTTGAGTTTGACTCAGTTATTTACTGTATGATTTAAATAAACAAAACCCGTTTAAAATGTTTTAACTTTTTTAAATTTGATAAATTAAAATTTTTATAGCTTTAAGGAATATATATCAGCGACTCTACAGGATTTTTTCCTTATTTTGCTGGACAATGCGATTTAAGGTAATTTAAGGTAATATGTATTCTACATAAAGAAAGAAAAATGAGCAAAAATGGGGTTTTTATAGGCCAAATGAAAATACTGAAAAAAACAAAGCGAATATTTCGAGAGGACAAATGCCTCTCTTCTTCAGCGCGAAACGAAATAATGTATCCAAGGAAAGTGCCGAAAAAAAAAACAAAAACAAACAAACAAACGCGGAAAGTCAATGTGAAAAGAATCAAAAAACCAAAGAAAAAACCAAAACTTAAAAGATGAATAAAACTCAATAAAAGCCAAAAATTAAAAGAATTAAAACCAAATACCTAACAACCATAAAAGCGAGTTATTCGCCAATATCCGCGATTGGCTCAAAATCCAAAAAAAATATGAACTGTCATCGACGGATACTGGCGAACAACTGACAAAGATAGGAAACAATTCATTCACTCAAAAAAACAAAATGAACCAGCAATTAAATAAGTTGGAGAACTATGTCATTTGATTTCGGATTTTAATTAATGCATTTATCGCAGACACCCTGTGAGACCTAAGGGGTTGTTCACGTGTTTGATTAGATGACTGGGACAGTGGTTCAAGGTGAATTTCAGGGATTACTAAAGTATCGGCTTCTCTTTTGAGAAAACCGATATATGACTCATTTATTCTTAAATCACCGGAATCTCTGTTTAAAGCTAGACCTAAATGTTGGTATTTATAAATTTCAACAGCTTCTCTGTAGTGCTGGACTATACCTTTGTCTTGCAAAATTAGACTAACTTCATTAAACAAAATAATCCGGCCTGGATTTTGGACAATGTGCTCTGCAAGGGAAGATTCAACATTTTCTGTTTTTTTCTACTTTTTAAGTGTATTATTAATTGAACTCGAGCGGTGGGTTAATCTATCCGTTATTTGCTGATCAGTTCTTCCGATATACCAAAGACCACAGCAAGGAATTCTGTAGACACCGGAGTTTTCACCTATCGGGATAGGGTCTTTACCTTGATAAATTTGGGACCTGATGGTTTTTCTGGGTCTGTAATAAGTGTAAATGTTGTTTTTCCTTAGATTTTTTTAAAATGTGGTCTGAAACCCCTTACGTATGGGAAACCAAGATAAACTGAATTTTCCCTTTGATTTGTGTTTTCTGTGGAACTATATGATAATCTTTTACTGCGTTTTGCAATTACAGAATTTATGAAACTAATTGGATAACCATTCCCAAATAAAATATCTCTAAGGTGGTTGACCTGGATTGTGCATTTCAGGAAAATTTGAGGTGTTGGGTAAGAGCCATATGCGGCTTGTGAGCTGTAGGATGCCGACGACTGACCTAGTCCTTTACGAAGTAACTAGAGAGCATTAATCTTTCATATGTCAATCTTATTCAAGTATTTTCTGTGTTTGTTTTATATATTTGACATTTCTAGCTTTTATATATTTGACATTTCTAGCTTTGCTGTTTTATATATTTGACAGTTCTTTCAATTTCCAATCGAATAAGCTCTTTTGAAAGTTTCTTAGACAATAAATGGCCATCTCAAAATTTCCGTCAGATGCATTTCGGGAAAATTTGAGGTGTGGGGTAAGAGCCATATGCGACTTGTGAGCTAAGATAAGATTTATTGCTGAAAAATGGTTATCACAAGCCCAAAAGGGCCGAATTCACACTTTAGCGTCAAATACAGTGAAAAAAGAACAACAAAAACAAACAATCAAACAACAACAGAAAATTATAAAAGGGTCAATGTCAAATACGTAAAAACTTTAAAAAAAAATTACAAAGTAAAATCATAAAATTAGAAGGCAAATGTCAAGTAAGCAAAAATGCAAAACAAAAAAAAAAAAAAAAACTTGTAAAATTAACAAGGGGATAAAGTAGAATTAAAACAAAAACATAAGTTAGTTGGTGACTAACAAACATAAATATAAAACCTCCAAATTTGCAAAATGGGCAACTATGTAAGGGATAAAAGTTCTTCATATCTTTCAGTGCAATCTCTTATTGGGGCGAGAAGGGGGATTTTTGTTGACACAGAACGCGGGAGGCGGGGTCGAAGAGGTGAATATTGACCGGGGAAAAGGGGAGATGTTCGAGGGTTATGAAGGGCATTGTTAGCAAAACGCAAGGTAATTTTTGCTCTCCTTTCCTTAAGGGTGACAAGGTTAGTTCTCCTAAGAAGGGAAATATAAGGCACTTTACCCTCATTGAAGATAATTCATAGGCACCTTTTTTGTACTGCTTCTATTCTGTCCGACAATTCAATGGAAATGCCAGGATGCCAAACAGGACAGGCGTACTCGAGGGATGGGCTTACAAATGACAGGAAAACCCTCAAACAATGCGATTCAGGACATCTAAATTTTTTAAGGAGGGAAAATGCAGCACTTGCACGTTTTAAATATCATTAATATGGCAATCCCATTTTAAGTTGCTAGAGATGGTAACGCCCAGTAATTTCATAGTGGTAAAGGACATTTCAGGGGGGATTAGACAGGAGAAAGAAGGGGGAGTTTTAAGGAAATTAATAGTAAGAACAGTTGACTTTAAAGGGTTGACTTTCATATCATCAGTAAGAGCTTCGGCTGATATCGATTCCAAAATGTACATTGGGTTGCTTTTGGAATTTTTGGAACATGTCTCTAAGACAGTTAGATCATCAACAAATTTCCATCTATCCGGGAAATAAACACCAAGGTTGTTTATCATTGTAAGAAATAAAATTGGACCTCAGAGGGTTCCTTGGGGCACACCATTATAAATTGGGAGGGGATCAGAATATACATTCAGGTATTTCACGACTTGCGTTCTGTTAGAGAGGAAAGACGCAATTATTCTAGTTAGATAAGGGTCAACTTGAAAGTCATTAGATAGCTTTTCTAATAGTATATTGTGGTTGATTAAATCAAAAGCTTTTTGCAAGTCAACAGCGATAACATTGAGCCAGGTATTGGGTTTTTCGAGTGTGTTGCATATTGTGTCCATAAGGTGAACAAGATAGTGGGTTGTAGATGTAGAGCGTAGGTTTCCAAATTGTCTTTAGTCAATATTTGGGATTGTTTTTACTTTCAACCACTCAGCTAAAAATGTTTCATATGACTTCGAAAAAACTGGAGTAAGAGCAATGGGACGGACACCATTAAAATCTTGATTATTACCTTTCTATTTACGGGAGTAATAAAACCTAATTTCCAACAATTTGGAAATCTACCAGTAGAGGTAATTTTATTAAAAAGTAAGGACAAAGGCTCTGAGAGATTGTCGGCAAAGGCTTTAGTTAGTACAATCGGAATGTCTAATGGACATGTACTACACTTTTTAATGTTCTTAATTTTTGCCTTCACATCCGAGGGCGAAATAACGGGAAAATTGAGAGAGCACAAATCATAAGGAGTTTCAAAAGAAAGGGGGGGGGGGGAGGTTCTGAACTATGGAAGAAAGAAACCTGTTCAGATCATTGGCTGTAACTGATGGGTCTTCTTGTAAATGGAAGTCTATATTATTATGTGTTTTCCCACAAATTTTCTTTATTCTATTATACCATTGTTTTGGCTTTGTAGAAAATAAATCCTGGACTTTGCATTTGTAATATGAAGAATCAGATTTACGTATTTCTTTTTTTATATGTTTACGCAGTGAGATCGCTTCGGGTGGTTTACCACTCTTTAGTAGATTCAATTTAATTCTAATTATGTTTTTCAATTGGCTAGTAATGTATGGTTTGTCATTAGAACATGTTTTTACTTTTTTCACAGGGAAGGAATTTATGTATTTTGTTTTAATCAGATTTTAGAATTCGGAGAATTTAAAATTAATGTCATTTTTTGCTTTGAAAGCCAGCCAGTTTTCGTTGGTTATACAAAATCCAAGACCAAAAAGGTGAGCATTAAAAATTGGGCGTTAAGAGGACTTCGTACCAAAACAAGTATGACTACAGCTGCTGAGACGCTTTACTAATGAATAAAATTGGTGGAGTCCTTCTAAAAGGGACAAGGGGCCAAAAGGGGCATAGAAAGCCTGCATATTGATGCAAATCATATCAAAGGCGGAATTTTCTTTTGTTGTTGGTATTTTTATTGTTTGCTTTAAGTTCAGGGGAATAAAAAGATAATTCAACTTTAGATTATTTGCATCATCGTCTAATAAAATGCAGGTAGTCAGAAATTTGCATAGGACGAAGCCGGCACTGCTGTGCAGTTGTTGGTAGAATTGCTGTCTTTGTGCAGCGTTTTGATTTTTTGGAACAATAGAAGCAGCAAAGCACAATCAAATTAAAGGGGCGTGGCAAAACTTTGGGTCTTACACTTACCCAAATGATTTCATCGTAATCTGAAAGGTTGGGAGTATGAATTAATTTAGGAAAGAGATAATTATTTACAAATAATAGTATTCCACCTCCCTTTTTACCTAGGGGGTGATCATGGGGACGAAGTTTTATGAATTGGGAGTAGTTATTAATTTTCAATAAATCAGGGTTCTGTGCTTGGACCTCTGTTACGGCAATTACATCAATTTTGTGTACTTGACAGAGGGCCTCTAGCTCGATCAATTTGTCGAAATTAAGGCTTTAGGCGCTCGTAACAAGCAACTTTGGGAAAGTAAAATGGTTACTAAAGAGGGCAGTTTTTTGTTTGTTAATTGTAGGAGGCAGTGGGGGGTGGGAGGAGCGTGGATCTGGGAGAGGAGAGGCATCTTTTTCGGGATGAAGGCTGGGATTCGTTTGAGAAGCAGGATTAAAAGGCGGGGCTGGACCCGGCTTGAGATAAAAGGAGGACAGCGGACAAATTATGGGGATATTATTAAGTAGGGATTTAGGGCGACATAAGTTAGAACTAAAACACTGGTTTACACTAGAATCACGTAATTCGATGCTTCTATAACCCGAATGGGTAGAGGTAGGGTCTTCTTTGTGATTATAGAATACGGTGGGGGTCTTAAATTCCCCGGAATGAGCTGGTGGTGGTGCTTCAATGCACACTGGTGTGTTACATGACAGGCTCGGGGGCTCCCGTTTTTTGACAAAGTTTTCTTGGCACTGTTGGAGGGGGGAGAATTTGTTTTCGGTGAGCTAGACTGCTTGAAGTATCTTACTGAACTTTGATGTAATGGTGGGAAGGTTGGATGTAAATCGTTTTTTGACAGGTCCAAACTGAGGAGAGAAGGAATTGGAGGGGGTGCTGACTGTGGGTTTAAATTTTTTCGGCACTATTTAAGAGCTTTTTAAAATATTTGTATCCATATTTCAAGTGAATTTGACTGCATTCATCGAAGCAAAGCCCACTTCTAAAACTTTCACACACCCTAGAATGCAAGAGTTTGCACTCAGGGACACTACATTCATTCTTCAAATAATAATTCTTGCACAAATGAAGGTATTTACACGACTTTTCCTTCTTGCAAATCCCTCTCCAGGCATATTTGCATATATCTTTATTAGCATTAACTTGTTTCCTGGATAGTTAATCACTAGTATTGAACTCACACCTAGTTTTACATGCATAATTAGGGCCAATTTCAGAATGAACTTGACCTTGAACACTTGTGCCTGAGAGGCTATTAAAACCAAGACAGTTTAATCCTTTAAACACACAAACTTGTCTTTTATCTTAGTTGAACCGGGAATCACTGGATTCGTATCTATTATTTTGTCGTTGACCTTGTCTTCTATTAAATTTTGATTTTTGATGATATTATCAGGAGCGACATTAGCATCAATTAGTCTTGTTTTAATATTGGTTTTAACAGAAATTTGGGATTTTTGCTTTTCCTGGATTGGAAAAGACTGGGGGTTACCAACTCTAACGCTTTTTGAAGTGGTTAGGGTGGACATTTCTATAATAACATTTTCAAGTTCACTCATCAATTATAGTAACCCCTGCATTGGAGGGAGGAGGTTTATTGTTTTAGGTGCAGTAGGGACATTGTTTAACAATTTGGACTGGCAGGAAGCACAGGTCTTGAATGTTGTAGCCTGGTCAAGGGTTTGGCAACTGAAATCAGTTGTTTTTGAATCGAAATTGGTTTGGCAGGACACATCGGACGTGGTTGCGGGGGGGACTGTCCTGGGGCATGGAACTGGTTTGGCAAGCAATTGATTTGAGACGAAAAGGGTGATGACCTCACTTCCTTCAAAATGTTGATTAGGTCACTTCCCGATGGGTGACGTGGAGGTGTCATAAGGGTAGACGGGGTCTGGGTGAAACAACGCAAAGAGTCATCAAAGGGTACTACCTTGTCATTAGTATCTTCTTTTGTAGTACAATCTAGGCAAAGCCAATGTTTTGACCACTTAAAACGTTCTATACCGGAGCAATGTTCATGGAAGTAAAACTCACAGCTACTGCACTGAATAGAGTTAATAGTAACTCTTAATCTGTATTCCTGGCATACTCTCTTTGCCATTTTTTTAACCGGAATGGGTTTTGATATATTATCGCTGATTAAAGATGAGTTAGCTAGGGTCACTGAATTAATTCATGTTCTAAGCTCTTAATCAATTCTGTCCAAAGTGAGTGAATCCAAAAAGGTGTTACCACTCTGAAGACTAAATGAAGACTGAGCTGTCGGCGACGACTGACGTAGTCCTTTACGACGTAACTAGAGAGTATTAATCTTTCATATGTCAATCTTATTCAAGTATTTTCTGTGTCTGTTTTATATGTTTGACATTTCTAGCATTTCTTCTCAATTTTAGACTGGTTCCCCTGGAATATGAAAGAGTCACGTTTTATGACAAACTAGATAAAAGACCAAGCCGGTCTACTGGGATACATTGCCAAAACTGCCGGCCGATCTCACTGGGAGATGCCGTCTGTCCAGTTGAATGTCATGTATATGCAAGATACTTCATTGAAGGTAGCTATAGACAGGCTTTAAATTAGTAGTGGTTTAAATTTTCTATTTTTTAAAACTTTGTCTTAACATGGGCGCCCATAAGCTGACTTCCAGGGGGGGGGGCAAACTTCGTCTAATTGCTACTTTTAAAGCTATATAGTAGAAATCTCAGAAAACAAAAAACTATAAAAATAAGGCAGCACCATTCAGCCAGGGGGGGCAAGAGCCCTCCCCCATATAGGCGCCCATGTTTGTCTATATACCTTAATGGGATATGAGGGACCAGAAAAAAGTTGGAGAAATTTTCAGTTAAATTATAAAACCGAGAAATGCATTTGATTGTGAAGAGTATATCGTGCACTAAATTTAATACTAAAAAATTCAAATGTTTTGGGAATTCCACTTGATATTGAAAGTATGAGAGAAAGTGAGAGAAAGAAACGTTCTTCTTCTGGGAGAGTGGAATCCGTCCTTAATAAAATAGACATGTGCATGCTTGACCAAATGGTCGGCGTAGCCCCGGCACCGATCTCCCGATTCTTTGCCTTTGGTTGGGAGGGTTCTGCGTGATAGGGGGCAATCATCGGATGCTCCCTATTAGGCGAACCCACAATAATTCGTCCAAAGATCCCACCTATAGTTGTCTCTCGATTTGTAACTACTTATGACGAATCCGGGTTGCAGCGGTAGCTAGCAACCTAGTAGGAGACGATCACACCCCATAGTAAAAACTAAAATAACCCATAACTCCTAAAAATGGAGTCAGATCAAAATAAGAAGTAAACTATTAGAACCGCCTTGTCTGAAACCCTTGTATAGCAATTTTACCGTCTCTTGGCTTAAACGATAAGGACATTATATTGGCCTGAATTAATAAAGAATGAATACTTGCGCATAGTAACTGAACTATTAATTAATAGTAGTAGCCTTACCTTTAGTGACAGTAATATCATCAGTAAGCTTATTGATTTTTACTAAAAGAATGACCTTTCTTCCACTTTTGACAAATATATAAGCAGATTATAAGGAAATAATAAAAATAGGAACTTATTTTTAAAATCGAAATTTTGTGGAACATATGTAGAGGATTTTTTGTATTAGTGCAAGTCAGACATTGAATGTTTTTTTAATATTCAATTACTTTTGGGTAGAATTAGTTTCACCAGTAGAAAAAATTTAACATAGAATAAGTTACCATTTTTAGATATGTAATTTTAATAATAATGAAATTGCCCTTTTCAATTTATTGTAAACCAACGAACAATAACCGTTGTTTACATTTTATGTCAATTTATTGAATTTAAGTTAAAAAGAGAAAAAATTAGTTCTGTACATGAAAGACCATTCAAATTAAGGTAATTAAGATGTTTAGATAATCGCCTGATCTTCATTAATAGTATTTTAGTTGGAAATGGATATCCTGAAAAGATTGTCTCTCGAACACTACAAAAATGAATAAAATTAAAATGAGCCCTTAGCAATAGACAAAGAGGAATTGAAAATCAATAACTCAACCTCACCATTTGTTGCGATTTTAGTGCCATATCGCACTTGCAGATTGCGGAATTTACCGATACAAAAAAGTTATGCAAAATGATGCTACCGATTCAAAAAAGTGATTTTCCTAGTTGTTCATGAAGGGGGACTGTAATTTCCCTGTGTAAGGTTTTCAACTATGTTAATTTTTTGAGGGGTTTCAGGCAATTCTTTCAAAATCAAAATAAACTTCTTTTTGCTTTAATAAACTTTTACTTTTAAGGCAAACCGAAATAATATTTACCATTTCTGAATCAGTGTCAAATGGCAATTTTTTTTCACTAGACAGTTTAAAAAAGTGCGTTTTTTAACTTTTGGTTACTATGGGCTGTTGTTCGCTCTTTACTAGGTTGCAGCTACCGCTGCAGGCCTGCAACCATGACGATTACAGCAGTAGCTGCAACCTAGTAAGGAACCACAGCCCATAGCAACCGAAAGTTAAAAAACGTGTTTAGAAAAAAACTGCCAAGTGAAAAAATTGCCATCTGACACTGATTCAGTAGTTATTTCGGTTCGCCTAAAAAATATAAGTTTATTACGAAAAGAAATTTTAGGTGATTTCGAAAAAAACCTGAAACCCTCGAAAATGGCTTCAGATCAAAATGAAAAGTGTACCATTAGAATCAGCATAGTCGAAAACCTTTTACAGGGAAATTACAGTCCCTCACCTTGAACAACAAGGAAAATCATCTTTTTTGCATGGGTAGCATTGATCTGTCTCCCGTTTTTTTTTTTTTCTTTTTTTTTTTTTTTTTTTTTTTTACTACGGGGCTAGTGGTTTACCACAATATCATAGAGAGGGGTTAATGGCTCATTCAAAAGCTATTTCTCGAATATACTTGCTTTTTATAAGTTTCGCCATCTGCAAGTACCATATGGCACATTAATGACACTTTGTGTGCCATTTCTCAAGGGGTAGGGGTAGCAGGCTACCAGAATTTTCAAATTTTGAGCTATTGAACATGGTTCTGCAGGAGAAATCAGTTAATTTTTCCAAAAATTTTTGAAATGAAAACAAACTTATTTTACAATACCATTCATACTACACCTACACGATAAATGATCTTTTTTTTTAATTTCGATCCATTTCCAGGTAATGAGTGGCATTTCTATTTAAGGGCAGGTAAAATAACTCCCTAAGCCTAAAGGCGCATGTCAGATGGGGAAAAAATCCCAATTGACACTGATTCAGGAATGGTAATCATTATTTCGGTTCGTGTTAAAAGTAAAAGTTTATTGCAAAAAGATATTTATGGTGATTTCCAAAAAAAGCCTGAAACCCCTCGAAAAAACATTGTTTTTGTTCCTTGTGCCTGTTGTTCATGTTCTTGTTTTTTGTTCCCCGTAGTAGCATAATATTTGTAGGCATGAATATATAATGAATCAGAGGTAATAGGCTTGGGACTGTCTGTGCAGGATTTTGACTCTTGTTGATAGAATTGTATCGCAAAGTGCTGAAAACCATGTTGTGACCAAGATGGGCCAAGGGTTGCACAAAGTCTCCTTTCATACTGGAGGTCCCAGCGACTTATTGCTTTTCGGTTGTAAGCCGGCTTAAGTGCTTCGATGTAGACTTGTGAAGATATGTTGATCACCGTCCTGCACTGGCATCCGGGATCATTGCTTTTCCTAAGGCCAGAACAATTTCAATGACTTAAAGAACATGAAAATTGGAACTTGGAATGTTACAACGGTAAAAAATGAATATTGTATCGACATTTTGACTGACGAATTCAGAGGATTCGAACTGGACATTAGGAGTTTCAGAAACTCATATCCCAGGGATAGGAAGCATGAAATTAGGTGATATAGAAGCTAGTAGTAATCAACCTTATACTTCTATGGCCCCCCTGTACCAAACAGGTTTCTGGTAGGTATAGTATTCTACCGGTCCTATAGGTAAACATTTTTACAGGGCATTACACCTTTTCAAAGAGATTTACGTAATTTACTAGATTTCTAGTTCATGATATATATGTCTTTTTTAGTGATAAACCTGTATTATAAAACCAGCGCGTCTTGTTTCGAGTTTTAACGGACAAGTTTTTCTGACACAATTTACAGACCAGATTTCTAGTTCATATATTTTTTGATAACTTGATAGGTGATTTGAATAAAAGGAATTCAAATATTTTGTCTATGAAATAGAAGCTAACTCAATTTGCGAAAAGATATTCCATTTGAACAAGTCTGATCTGATTGAATTGTCGCCGACAATGAGATTTAATCACTGCTAAGCCTATTGTTATTGCGAAAGGGTTACCTAATTTACTTCTTAGTGTTAAATGACAGATTTCCAAATACGATTATTTTGAAAAGCAGACAAAAAAATTGGACACTATAATCAGAATTATTTGATTAACATTTAAAAAGGGTAATGAGATATGTGATCTCTATAATACACAAGTGATGTTTGATAAGTATTGTCAATTTAAAATAGGATCTAACGTTCCTTTGTTCCCTCATTTCTGAAGGGCAGGAGATAACTTAATTTACTTAGACAATGAACGATATTAATTAATGTTTTGAATAATAGGAATGTGAATGATTCTAATTAGTGATTTGATAGTATCAGTGGAGAAAAAAAGTATTAAACTGATTAACATTTAAGGTAACTCCAAAGGAATTTTTAACTGATGTAATTTGTTATAAATTTGAAAGATACCTATCAACGAATCGTAAACATTTTATTAACATGTGCAAAAAAAGAGGTACTGAGATTTTTGTAACGTGGAGCGGATGGGATTTTTATTCACTTTATAAGAGGAAAATTATTTTTTGGAGAGTTAGGGCTCACGTATATTACGTTGGGATATGTGTGTCTCTTTGGGAGTATTTGTATCTTTTGGTCTGTATGTGTCTGTATGGGCGTTTTATTTCTCTTCGTGCTGTGTGTATCTCTTGATCCTGTGTGTGTGTTTCTTTGGGCTGTGTGTTTCTCTTTAGGCTGTGTGTCTCTTTTGGCAGTTTTGAATCTTTTTGGTCTGTGTGTGTCTCTTTTAGCTTTTTGTGTCGTTTTGAGCTTTGTGTGTCTCTGTTGGATGTGTGCGTCTCTTTGGGCCGTGTGCATCTCTTTGAGCTGTACGTGTCTCTTTGGACTGTTTGAGTCATTTTGGTCGGTGTGTCTTTATTTTGGCTGTTTGTGTCTCTTAGGGCTCGTGTGTGTCTCTTTGGAGCTATGTGCTTCTCTTTGGGGCGTTTGAATCTTTTGGTCTGTATGTGTCTGTATGGGCTATGGGCGTGTTATGTCTCTTTGGGCTGTGTGAGTGTCTCTTTTGGCGTTGTGTTTATCTTCGGAATGTGTGTATTTATCTTTATCCTGTGTGTGTCTCTTTAGGTTGTGTGTCTCTTTGGGCAGTTTGAATCTTTATGGTCTGTGTGTGTCTCGTTTGGCTGTGTGTGTCGTTTGTGTCTCTCTGTTGGGCTTTGTGTCTCTCTGTTGGATGTGTGCATATCTTTTGGCCGTGTACGTCTCTTTGAGCTGTATGTGTCTCTTTGAGCTGTATATGTCTATTTGGGCTATGGGTGTCTCTTTGTGCTGTTTGTGTCTCTTTTGGCTGTGTGTGTCTCGTTGGAATGTTTGTCTTTTTAGGGTGTCTGAGTCTTTTTGGTCTGTATGTGTCTCTTTGGGCTGTTTGAGTCTCTTAGGTATGTGTGTTTCTCTTAGGTGTTTGTTTCTATTTGGCCGGTCAGTGTCTCTTTGATCTGTTTGTGTATCTTGAGACTGTGTGTGTCTCTTTTGGATGTGTGTGTCTTTGGGCTGTTTGAGTCTGTTTGGTCTGTTTGTTTGTCTGTTTGGGCTGTTTCTGTACCTTTGGGCTATGTGTGTCTCTTTGGGCTGTTTGTGTCTATTTGGGCTGTTTGTGTTTCTTTGGGCTGTGTGAGTCTCGTTGGGCTGTGTGTCTATTTTTATTGTTTGAGTCTTTTTGTTCTGTTTGTGTCTCTTTGGTCTGTTTGTGTCTTTTTTGGGGTTTGTTTTTCTGTTTGGGCTTCTGTCTCTTTGTGCTGTTTGTGTTTCTTTGGTCTTTGTGTATCTCTTTGGGCTGTTTGAGTCATTTTGGTCTGTGTGTCTTTCTTTTGGCTGTTTGTGTCTCTTAGAGGTCGTGTGTGCCTCTTTGGGCTATGTGTGTCTCTTTGGGGCGTTTGAATCTTTTTGTATGTATGTGTCTGTATGGGCATTTTTTGGTATCTGTGTGTTTCTTTTGGCTGTTTGTGTCTCTTAGAGGCCATATGCGTCTCTTTGGGCAATGTGTGTCTCTTTGGAGGGTTTGAATCTTTTTGGTATGTATGTGTCTCTATGGGCGTTTTTTTTATGTTTGGGCTGTTTGTGTGTCTATTTTGGCTTTGTGTTTCTCTTAGGTCAGTGTGTATGTCTCTTTAGCCTGTGTGTGTCTCTTTGGGCTGTGTGTGTGTCTCGTTAGGCTGTGTGTCTCTTTGGGCAGTTTGAATCTTTATGATCTCTGTATGTGCCTCATTTGGCTGTTTGTCTCGTTTTTGGCTTTGTGTATCTCTGTTGGATGTGTGCATCTCTTTGGGCCGTATAAATCTCTTTGAGCTGTATGTGTCTCTTTGAGCTGTGGGTGTCTCAGTGGGTGGCCAAGCCTTCAGTTAGGCAGTAATCACATCACCAAGAAGTTTATGAGAGGTGTCTTTAATAGAAGGCCTAGTCTACCCAAGATTTCAAGTAATTGGGATGTAAAATGTGCATTTGATCTCTTTAGACTGCCAGCTTGGGATATTGAAAATCTTCAATTAAAGACACTAACACAAAAACTAGCAGTTTTATTTATTTTATCAGCTTGTGAAAGAGTTCAGTTTTTGGCCAGTTTATCACTTAGTAATATGATACACAATGACGATGGAAGTTTTGATTTTCAAATCAATGTATTGTAAAACATCGAAACCGGGCAACCACAAATCAGTAGTTAAATTTCGACCTTTTCAAGAGTCGTCCCTGTGTCCAGCGACGCACCTAGCTAGGTATATTAGAATGACATCATATCCAAATAGAAACGACGCACTTTTTCTTACATATCGTAAGCCTTATACTGCTGTGTCCAAGTCATCTATTTCTAGATGGATAAAAGAAGTTTATTTCTTGCAGGTATAGATATCAGTGTTTATGGTGCTCATAGCACACGGTCTGCCTCAACGTCCCACCTTAAAGCAAGAGGAATTGATGCAGATCAAATCATAAAATATGTAGGATGGACAAATGCCAAAACGTTTGCAAGGTTTTATAATAAACCAATTGAAAGTGGTCAGCAGTTATCTGTCTTTTGAATATATTCACTGTAGTTTGTTATATTTGAAATATCTTCCTATAAATGAATTTTTGTACAACAGCCTCTTTTAATGAACAGGACTATTATTCATCATTAGTGTTCGTATAGCTCATGCTGAACTTTAAAATCTCAGTTGAACTCGAAGGCGGAGCTAAGGCGCACCTTTTGGAGTAGAATTGATAAATTAAACAAAAACTTACCAAGTTTGAAGTTTGATTGTAATTCTACTCCAAAGAAGGAGCGCCAGCGTAGCTGAGAGTTCAACTGTCCTCCCAAATTCCCTTCCCGTTGAACTCTCAGCGTTTCATCATGAGCTTAACCACCGCATATTATAATGACTTTAAAATACTGGTTTTGTTTTGGTCAATCGAGGCGATTGCAAAGGTCTATCTCAGTTGAACTCTCAGCTACGCTGGTGCTCCTTCTTTGGAGTAGAATTACAATCAAACTTCAAACTTGGTAAGTTTTTGTTTAATTTATCAATTATTATCTAATGCAAACTTGAGACGCGTTAGTCGTTTACCCAGTACTGTTTTTCGGTTGGTCAACAAGGATAACTTTTGGTAATCTGGCATACTTCATCTCCTGAACAAGTCCTAAGCATATTATAGATTCTTTCATTACAACCCTAGAAAGCAGAATTGAACCACATTTTACCTGTAAGGGGATCATTCTTACCGGAATAAAATTTTGCACAAGTTTAATATAAAATGTAGCAGCAGCTGCCAACGTTTACTTGCAGCTATGTGGGCCGAAGGCCACGGCTATTCTACGCCTAATAGCCATATAATGGTTCACCAGCCGTGGGGGAATTTTTGCGTAAGAACAGATTGACGACAATTTATTTTTTTGCGTGTCTTAATTTGGGTTTCTTTTCTAATTTCACTTTTTTACGTTTTTCTTTTCTCCTTTATTATTTTCTTGGTTGTATTAATTTGTGTTTACTTTATATTTTTCCTTTTACTTACTGCTTTTCTCCTTTTTACTTTTTTTCATTTCCATTATGCAAATGATACATGTATATATACCTGTACACAGGGGGGGGGTATGGGATATGAGGAGAAATCCCTTTACATATGGAGTTTTTTTTTAATTTGGGTTTACTTTTTAATGTTGTCTTAATCTGGGTTTCCTTTTTTACTTTCTTCTTTTCTCCTTTCCTCTTTTCTTTTTTACTTCCTATTTTTGTCTTTTTTACTTTTTTCTCCTTTTCATCATACACATGGTAGATATAGATATACCTGTACGCAGGGGGGGGGGGGTATGGGTTTGAGGAGAAATCCTTCCGGATTTTTGCAAGGAGGACCTCTACCGAAAAAAAATATAATTAAATGGTGTCTAATATCTAATATAAAATGTAGTAGCCACTGGGGTTTTGGACCTATTTTATGTTGTTTTCATGTTGTGATGGCTTTTTATTGAAACGACCCTCTGTATTCAGGTTCGACATAATATGAAAAAAAAAACCGTAAATAGTCAAGACTGTAGGTATTTTTTCGCCGCAAAAAAAAAAATGTTTGAAGAATATGAATATATAAGGGTGTTGGACCTATTTTATGTAGTTTCCATGTTGTGATGACTTTGTATTAAAACGACCCTCTGTAATCAGGTTCGACATAATAACAACACAAATTAAAACTCAAAAAAAAAAAAAAATAAAAAAAAATTAACCATAAATAGTCAAGACTGAAGGTATTTTTCGCATATTCGCAGCTAAAAAAAAATGTTTGAAGAAAATAAATATAAGTCATAAAAATCATCCCTTTTTATGTATCAAGAGATTCAAATATTTATGCTTATTTGAAATGTACAAGTTTCATCAAGTTTAATTTTAGCCATCAAAACTTACGAGCCTGAGAAATTTTCTCGTATTTTCGAGAAAAGGGGGAATATCCCTTAAAAGTCATGGAATCATAATGATAATCACGCCATCAGATTCAGCGTATCAGAGAACACTTTCATAGAAATTTCAAACTACTTTCTGCGAAAATGTGGAATTTTGTATTTTAATTACCCAGCCATTAAAAATAACAAAAAAGAGATAAAAAAAAAAACAAGACTGCGGCCATTATAGACAAAAGATAAAAACAAACACAAAGCGGATATTTCTCCTTTATGGAAAAGAGGCGTCTTGTGCACAAAAGAAGAAGGATTAAAGCTAAAAATAAACTAAAAATAAATAAAACTACCACCAATATTGATAAAATACAATTGTTGCGATTGTTAGTTTTATTGTTTTGCATGTTTTTTATGAAATTCTAATCCTTTTAAAATTATATAGTAGTCTTTCGTTTCCCATTTATATGGGGTCGCCAGGAAACTAGGAATCATAAATGGGATCCTGAATGAAAAGAAGCACTTGTTTAGAAGAAGGATTTAAGACTAAAAGCTGTTTCTTAGTTAATCTTATTTTTATTTTCAACTGATGGGGGTGATGTGGATGCAACTCTTCAGATATATGACTGGATGACGCACTGCATATCCCCAGTAAACACAGTGGTGACTGGACATGCTCTCAGTATGGCCAGTTTGATTGCAACTGCGGGGGCCAGAGGCCTCCGCTATTGCACGCCCAACAGCAGAATTATGATTCACCGGCCATGGGGCAATTTTAGCGTAAGTATAGATCGACGACAATTTATTTTTTTGCGTGTCTTAATTTGGGTTTATTTTCTAATTTCCCTTTTTTACTTTCTTCTTTTTTCCTTTATTCTTTCTTGGGTGTATTAATTTGGGTTTACTTTCTATTTTTTTTTACTTCCTATTTTTTTCCTTTTTACTTTTTTTTATCATTTCCATTATGCACATGATAGATGTAGATGTACCTGTACACAGGGGGGGGGTATGAGGTATGAGGAGAAATCCCTTTACGTATGGAGTTTTTTTTGGTTCACTTTTTTATGTTGTCTTAATCTGGGTATCCTTTCTACTTTCCTTTTTTACTTTCTTCTTTTCTCCTTTTCATTATACACATGGTAGATGTAGATATACCTGTGCAGAGGGGGGGTATGTGTTAGAGGAGAAATCCTTCCTGATTTTGGCAAGGAGGACCTGTGCCGATAAAAAAAAATATAATGAAATAGTGGTCAAAAGGCACTCTTAATGTTTTCACCCACCCTCCACCATCCAGGAGTGTATCTATGCACACCTGAGTATGCAACTCGTAAATGGGGTCTCTCTTGTCTTTTAGGTTATAAACGATTCTCGTAGACGGCGTAGTAATTGTCGTCTGAATTGGTAAAGATCAAGGGAAAATTGGCAACTACCAAGTCTTACAACAGAGTGGACGGAGGTGGTTATTTTTGACTTAAGCCATCTTCTCACCACGGTGACCAGCGTTTACCCCCTCCCCCCAGATAATACCCCCCCCCCCCTGCTGAAAACACCCTCTCCTTGGAAAATACCCTCCCCCCTGTGGAAAATAAGGTTTCTAAATTTGAAACTTTAATTTTAGTTTTTTTCATAGTTTAAGTCAGAAAATAATTCTTTCAAGGTATATGGCCTCAAAAAAATGACAGAAATATAGTTAGGCATCTGGAAATTTTGTTAACTTAAGAAAAAAAAATCCTAGTATAAAGTGAATGTAATGTTTCATTTAAGTGTTTTTTGAAAAAACATCAGTGCCGACCCAGGAGCATTATGGTTTCTGCCTAAATGAAATTTATGCAACCTGGGACTAAACAAGCCGAATCGTTGGGTCAAACAGGTCGGCCCAATACTAGGATATTTGCATCTGTTAGGAAGCGACCATTTCAAATGCAAGATAATGTAGGTCGCTAGTATTGCTGCAATCAGGATGTAATACACTCACTGGGATATTTCATAGATCCATCGGGAATCCCCTCCTCTGACCCCCCACCATAAAATCCCTCCTTAACACGTCTGTATATTTCATTTATTTTTTAATGGTGAGTTGTGGTAGTTTTGCTCAAAATTTTCCCCGATGGTCTTTTCCGCGGGGGTTACTTTCCGAAGGAGGGGGAGGAACATTTTTCGTGTGATAAGATATTTTTGGAGGGGTTTAGCCCCCCCCTCCCCATTCAGTATATTCATTTATGTTACTTTACTGTGTTCATGGCCGAATGTTTGACTTTTAAATACACTTATTTGTTTAACTATCCAATATGCAGACTAATTGTACCAAACACATTTTGCATGCAGACCCGTTATTCTTCCTCCGCCCCCCCCCCACCTAATGTGCAAGTCTATAGCGTAAATTTATTTCTAAAGTAACGAAGAAACTAAAGTAACGAAGTTACTTTATTGTGTTAATGGCCGTATATTTGACTTTTAAATACACTTATGTGTTTATCTATCTAATATGCAGAATATTTGTACCAAACACATTTTGCATGCAGACCCGTTATTCTTGCTCCCCCCCCCCACCAAATGTGCAAATCTATAGCGTAAATTTATTTCTAAAGTAACAAAGAAACTAACACAAACAATGAGTTTTACACAGGGTAAATTTGAGTGAGTGGCGCATAATACACAAGTACCAAAATTCCTACGGAAATTAAAAAAATAAAACTCAAACAAAATTCCTACAGAAATTAAAAAAATAAAACTCAAATAAAATTCTCAAATTTGGAAAGCCTTATTTTCCACGGGGGGTATTTTCCGCGGGGGGGGGGTGTTCACCTAGAACCGCGTACTACAAACGGTTTGCTACATTTGCGGCAATTTAAAAGCTTTTAATATACTAAGATGTTTTTCCGTCAAAATGAATTTAAAAATCATTTACTATATTTTAGGGAAATCTCCAGGAGCTGCATGGTTTTGGTCAGCTACTGACTAAAAGAGAGGAACACTTGAAACAACTATACACAAAACATTCTAAACAACCACCTAAAACAGTTGGTTAGTTTCTCCTTTTCTCTCTCTTCCCTTCCCTCTCCTCTTCTCTCTTTCCTCTCTTCTTCTCCTCTTCTCTCCTCTCCTCTCCTCTTTCCTTTCTCCTCTCCTCCTCTTTCCTTTCTCCTCTCATCTCCTTCCTTTTGCCTCTCATCTCTTTCCTTTCTCCTTTAATCTCTTTCCTTTCGCCTCTCATCTCTTTACTTTCTCCTCTCATCTCTTTCATTTCTCATCCCACATTTTCCTCTCATCCCTCTCTCCCGTCTCTCTTTCTCTCTCCCCTCTCTTTCTCCCCTCTCTCCCGTCTCTCTTTCTCCCTTCTCTCCCCTGTCTCTTTCTCTCTTCCCTCTCTCTTTTTCTCTATGAAAGATATTAAGCCGAACTGGCCCGCCATGACAAAAAACCAACAAAGAGAAAAATCTCTAAAAAAAACAAACAAACGAGACTGTAGCCAGTGGAGAGAAAATAAAACAACAAAAACAAAACATCGCGGATATTTTGCCTTTATACAAACAAGGCGTCTTCTGCACGAAAGACACACAAGAAGAAAAAGGAAAAAAAAACAAGATAAAACTAAAAACCAATAAAACCACCACCACAAAAAAAACAAAAAAACAAAAATGTACAATTGGCGCAAACTGATCCACGTAGGGAAAAGATTCTAATATAGAGTTACTTCAGTGAGGACACCAGAGTAACTGAGGAAAAATAAAAAACTGTAAATTAATTTCATTATTCTTTTGCGAAATAATCCTTTTGTTAGCTATTACTGAAGCAAACCGTTTTGGTCGAGCAGGTAAAATAGTCCCCAGGTGATTATTTAAAAAATTTACTCCCTTATTAACTGATGATTCATTCTTTCGAAGGTTATCAAAAATTGGATCAGTATTTAAACCACCTGTGTCCCTATTTATGGAAATGTTATCAAACATATGTTTTTTAATGTCTATGGCTTCTCTCGCCCATTTTTTGTAACCATTATCATTAGTAACAACCAAAGATTCATCAAAACTGAAAAAACTAACTTTCTTAAGACAAATATTCTGTTATAAATCTAAAACAAATGCGTCTGGAGGCCTGCTTAATTGTAGGTTTTTTTTCTATTGATTTTTGGTGTTCAATAAACCTTTCAACAAATTGTTGGTGAGTCCTACCAATATAGAACTTCCCCCAAGAACACGGAATTTTATACACCCCACTTACTAAATTTCCCTGAGTTAAATCCTTACCAGAACTAAAAAAAACTACCCATTGGCCTCAGCGATTGGAAACATATATCAATATCAAATTTACGTAAAAACCGTGAAAGTTTATCACCCAAACCTGGTACATATGGTAATGAAATGAAGCTTTTTGATACAACTAAATCTAAAGAATGAGAAACCTCAATAACCCTACTATTATGTTTAACCCGTCTATTTTCAATTATTTTATCAATGAACTTAATTGGATAACTATTGCAAAACAAAATATCCCTCAAATATAACAATTCCGAATCCAGAAATTCCTGGGAACAAATTCTAAAGGCTCTATCCACTAGTGAAATTACAACCCCCTTTTCACCGACATAGGGTGGCAAGAATGAAAATTTAAATACCTATCATTGTTTGTTGGTTTTCTGTAAATCGAGAAAAGTAAATGGAGTCCCTCTTTTAATTAATAAAATATCCAGAAAAGGTAATTTATTATTATCCTCAAACTCAACTGTAAATTTAATATTATCATCGAAACTATTTAAATTCTTACGAAAAATGTTTAATGAGCCCAATTTATGTTTCCAAAAACAAATCATATTATCCATGAATCTGCCCCAGAGGCCATTGGATATTCTAGATCAATGTATAGAGAAGGTTTTAATGACATCTCTGAATAGATTTGCCTATAGATCTGTATAGATCTTATACAAATTCCATATATTTTAAGCCTTTTAATTTTCATGTTTAGATCG